>NC_086448.1:673822919-674037919 GCF_028390025.1 Pseudophryne corroboree
ATGTAGTGCGTTTGGTGAGGAAGATAAGCTGGCCAGCAGCACTGAGGATAGATTGGAGTGGAGAGAGGTATTTGTCAGGGATGCCAGTTAGGAGGAGATTACAGTAGTCCAGTCTGGAAATAATCAGTGAGTGAATAATGATCTTAGTGGCATCCTGGGTGAGAAAAGGTCTGATCCTAGAAATGTTTTTGAGATGAAAACGGCAGGTTTGTGAGAGGTGTTGAATGTGTGGTTTGAAGGAGAGGGAGGAGTCAAGGATTACTCCAAGACAGCGCACTTGGGGGCTAGAGGAGATAGTAGTGCCATCAATGGATAATGAGATTGTGGGAGGTGAGGTTGTGCAGGAGGGTGGGAAGATGATCAGCTCAGTCTTAGACATGTTAAGTTTAAGAAAGCGCTGGGACATCCATGAAGAAATAGCAGAAAGACAGATGGAGTTACGAGTGAGGAGAGCCGTGGGGAGATCAGGGGAGGAAAGGTAGATTTTAGTGTCATCAGCATAGAGGTGATATTGGAAGTTAAAAGAACTAATGAGTTCACATAAAGAGAATATATAGAGAGAAAAAGGAGAGGACCAAGAACAGAGCCTTAGGGGACACCAACAGTTAGTGGAAGTGGGGGTGGGGGTGAGGGGGAGGTAGAGTCAGGAGAGGAGATAGAAGGAACGATCAGAGAGGTAGGAGGACAGCCAGGAGAGGGCAGTATCACGCAGACCAAGAGAGTGAAGGATTTGCAGAAGGAGAGGGTGGTCCACAGTGTCAAAAGCAGCAGAGAGGTCAAGAAGAATAAGCAGAGAGTAGTGGCCCTTAGATTTGGCTGCATGGAGGTCATTGCAGACTTTTGTGAGGGCAGTTTCAGTGGAGTGGAGAGAACGGAAACCAGACTGGAATGGGTCAAGCAGTGAGTGAGAGGCAATAAAGGCAGTGAGGCGATTATAGACAATACGCTCAAGAAGTTTGGCTGTAAAAGGGAGGAGAGAGATGGGTCGATAGTTGGAGAGTGAGAGTGTTTGGATCAAGGGTAGGTTTTTTAAGAATAGGGCAGACAAGAGAATGCTTGAAGGCAGGGTGGACAGTGCCTGATGAGAGGGAGAGATTGAGAAGGTGGGGAAGATGGGAACAGGCAGAAGGAGAGAGGTACGGATGAGGGCCATGACACATACATTATAAATAAATTATATATATATATATATATATATATATATATATATATATATATATATATATATATATATATATATATATATATATACACATATACATATACACATACATACATACCCCTGTTACGTGAATACAAAAGCATCATATTTACATATAGTCCCAGTTTAAGAGTCGTTGTTGTATTAGTCTGTATCCATAGCACGGGCAGCCAGAAAGGTACGATCCAGCCAGACCGCCGATTCTCTAGGATACGTGAAGATTTTAGTTGTATCATCGTGTACAACCCGCAACTGAGGGAAACATCATTGCATATTGTAGCCCCAGTTGACGCATTCTTCTTTTGATCAGTAGAAATTGGGCCCTCTCTTTTTGCACGTCGACTGCGAAATCCAGAAACACAGATATCCTTGTGCCATTGCAGCAAAGGGGATCCTTCATCCGTGCCAGCCTCAGGAGAGCGTCTCTGTCCGCATAGTGCAGAAACCTCGTTATGAAGGTGTGTGGTGGTGCTCCTAATGGCAGGGCGCGTGTGGGCACCCTACTGTATGTACTCTTGACTGCAAATGCTTGGAGAATGATTCTAAACTATAAGTATCGATGAGCAATTTTTTCAGGAATTTTTCGGGGGTGTTCTCCTCCTATCTTTCAGGCAAACCCACCAATTGCACATTCAGTTGAAGATGCCCTTCTAAATCTGTCCATTTCCGGTGAACCTCTTATCCACACGCACAGTTAGTGGAGACATTTTGTCCTCAATGTGGTTGTGCAAGTTTCTACTTCTCCTACTCTCTCTCTTACTTTTTTTCAAATCATAGTGGATGGACAATTCACATTGGACCTGACCAATTTTAACTGAAAGACGCTCCTTGCTTGCTGTCACTGCATCGAGAACCCTCTGAAGTGCAGCTGCAGTTGCCTCTGCAGTTGAACCCGAAGCAGGTGGCGAAGCAGGGGGTGGTCCCATCCCCTTCCGTTGACAAACTTGATGGTGGGGTAGGCTGAGACCTAGCGTATTTATTCAACTTCATAGCTGCAGCAGCATGGTTTCCCCATGTTGTCATATTAGAAGAAGAAATCAGGTCCCCAAAGATTCTATAAATGCTGCGCCATACAGGATGAGACTGATGCAGCCCATGTAACAATAGAGCACAGTATAATAGCAACAGCAGTCAGTATATTAGAACCAGCATGGGCACTTGTGCAGGGCCGTCTTTTCGTATGGGCTCAATGGGCTCTTGCCCAAGGGCCCCAGGAGTATAAGGGCCCTAGGCTGATAGCTGAGGGTCCCCTCTTTCCAGGGGTACCAGATGTTTGAAAATCGTCCATGCGGAACTGGAGAGATCTGACTTGAAAGCAGTGGTCCCCAACTAAGCCTGTTAATTGTTCTTCCCAGCCAGATATCTCGGGTTATGACTGACTTAGAGTTTTTCTGAGGGTATAATCCAAAATCTGCGACTCTCCCCTTTTGGTGGACACTGACAGCTTGTCTCTACTATGCCCAGAACTAAGAGATATCAGCCTTCCAGCAGCCAGTCCCTGCTCCAGCTCCACACGCCTAATGTACAGTTTTAGATTTTCATTGGTGAATTGCTTTGGCTCCTGAAGTCTGATCCCCAACTCCGCAGAACCTCCTGAAAGATGGGACTCTGTAGTTTTTTTTTATCCCATTCAAAGCTAAGAAATATTATATATATATATATATATATATTTTTTTTTTCAGGAACTTGAGATATCTGCAGTCAAGCAAGTTTCCCTCCCACCGGAAAATGATAAATATTAAGCCCACTCCACTATCCACCCCTCCCCTGCGCATTAAACACCTCCTACCACCCTGGAAGTCATATACCGGGGCCCCTTCATTCAGCCCAATTCCCCCTTCCACAGTTTAGCCCCATCTGTGCAGTAAAAGGAGTAATTAGCAGAAATTACTGCTCCAGGTCCTACATGCTGAGCGGAAGATAGAACACCCCCTACTGCCCGCGGGACATCAAAGCTGCCGCTGATAGCACCCCCCACCCCTGCCACTGGAGGACGGGTAGGGGGCCCAGTGCATTGCTGTGCCCAGGAGCCTACACTGCTTTTAAGATGGCCCTGCACTTGTGTGCTACAACTGGAATCCATGCTGGTCTGTTCCACTGGGAATAGATATAGAGGGTCGGCTTGAGAGAAAGTAAAGTGTCCTTCTAGACCCATATGCTGCCCTGTTGCCAGACCACTGCAGCCCGCCTCATCAGATACTTCCTTCCTGCACTGAAGGTCCTCAGCCCCTAGCGCCTGCTGATCGGAGCAGTGGCTATACAGCTCTGACTCCCTCACAGCACGTTGCAGCTCAGCTCTGCCACGTGGCCAGCCTGCACAAGCATAGAGGCGCACCACCTCCGTGCCTGAGCTCCGGTCACTGCATCTACGGACTCCCGCCTCACAGTCGAACCCTGAAAGCAGCACTCACCTCCACACACCTTGCCCCAGCAAATGGTGTGGTGTAAGAGGCCGGGGGCGCCGACAGAGGATGTTTGTAAGGATATGTGGAGCAGGAGAGCACACAGTCACTGCAGGCTCCATAGCCACGCCCCCTATTCTGTGCACTCTTGGGTTATTTTCAGTTAGTTTGAGGAGGACATCATTTCTTGAAATCCTTCAGTTCATTAATGGTTCCTTGTCTATGTTTGTAAACTCTATAGGAGGGGTCAGGGGGGTTAGGGGGGGGATGCAGTCAATTTACCTCCAATCAAAATCCCGACAGCAATTGACTGATGGTCAAAATCCCGACATGGACAAAATACCGACAAGGTCAAAATACCGACATGAGTTTTTCATTGAAACAGACTTGTTCATACTATACCATCCCAGTGGACCTGGAGGGGGAATATAATAGCATGGCGAGCGAGCCATGCGAGGGGATGCGGTACACTTATATGGTGTCCATGTCGACATACACACTAAAACCAATAAAAATGCATGTCGGTATTTTGACCTGTCGGCATTTTACCATTGTCGGTATTTTAAGTGTCGGTATTTTGTCCATGTCGGGATTTAGACAGTCAGTCAATTGCTGTCGGGATTTTAATTGGAGGTATTTCATACCGATCCAGTTAGGGGAGATGGGAAGGAAAGACTGAAGCACTGGTATGAACTCAAAGAATTAATAAGAATGGTAGATATATTCCACAGTAATTGGGGATACAATTCAGCCCTAAATGAGAAATGAGGAATACAAAATGTGGAAGTGCACAAACAAACAAACAAACAAACAAACAAACCAACAAACACATGTAAAGCAAGCATGCAATGTGGAAAAAAAAAAAAAGTACGTTTCTTTCATTTTCCACATTCGATGTTTGTAGACCTCAGCTCTCAAATGGTTGTGTAGAGGCCTTTCATGAAGCTGATGAGGCTGGTTTTCAGTCTATTAACAAAACTTCTGCTCGTTAGAAATGAACGTGAACTTAAATCAGGAAATTGCAGCGATAACGCAGAGTGATGTGAAACTTCAGAAATGTATTACAAATCTGTATCATGAAGGCAGGCCACCATTTGAACTAGATCATCTAAAAAACCAACTGACAAACTGTATACCGTGCATTTTAGATTCTGTACTAAAATTCTGAATAGCATTGATCACGACTTTGTTGCTCTTCAACATCTGGGAGTTTCCCCCATCCCCCCCCCCCCCCCCCCTCACCTTGTACCAATGCGAAGTAAAAACTTTCACCACAAAATTTAAAAATAATAATAATATATATTACAGGTTGAGTATCCCTTATCCAAAATGCTTGGGACCAGAGATATTTTGGATATCGGATTTTTCTGTATTTTGGAATAATTGCATACTATAATGAGATATTATGGTGATGGGACCTAAGTCTAACCACAGAATGCATTTATGTTACATATACACACAGCCTGAAGGTCATTTTAGCCAATATTTTTTATAACTTTGTGCATTAAACAAAGTGTGTCTACATTCACACAATTCATTTATGTTTCATATACACCTTATACACACAGCCTGAAGGTCATTTAATACAATATTTTCAATAACTTTGTGTATTAAACAAAGTTTGTGTACATTGAGCCATCAGAAAACAAAGGTTTCAATAGCTCACTCTCACTCAAAAAATTCCGTATTTCGGAATATTCCGTATTTCGGAATATTTGGATATGGGATACTCAACCTGTATTATATTTACTCCCCATAAAATCTCTTCCTTGAAGTCCATTTGGGGGATCCTATTACCTCTGGGTTATAGAAAGGGTGCTGTGGAGGCGGGCAATAACTAGTTTGACACTGGCTTCCGCCCCCTATATAACCCCTCCCCATCTCTAGAACTCAGTCTTGTTTCTAAGTTTGGAGAAGGCACTAGCTAAGTCCTCGCATTTTATAGTTAAAAGATAAACGTAACCTTATTAGAAGTTCTGAATCACCCCACCACCTATCCAAAAAACACACACACACACACCCCCCCCCCCCCCCCTTACAGAACAGTTAGCTGCAGAATAAAATGACCATACTGTATGTATAAACATACTATTCAAGTATACATTTAAGACTGCTGTGCATGTAGGAAGGCAAAAACAAGTACAATACATTTTTGCTAAAGCGAGGAGCAATACAGAGATCACCCACTGATGAAAACCATACTAACCTCAACTTTTTCCTGTTCAGCCTGAAACTCATCTAAGGGGACATACTCGTCTTCAAGGTCTTCCATTGCTTGGCGATAAGCATGATTCTTTATGGCCTTCCTGTACATTTCCAATCTGTTCTCCAATTGTTCCTCTGTAGTTTCTTTGTAATCTTCCAAACGTTTACTAGCATGAAAGTCGAAATAATAATATTATTATACATACATATATATATATACATATTATATATATATATATATATATATATATACATACACACACACACACACATACACCTAAAAAACAAATCTTGTCCAAAAATACAAATAAACTCTACAGATGGATTAATAAATAATAATTAGATTCAAATGTCAATGAATCTGATCTCTTCCTGTACAAGCAATAAAAAAGGACCCTGCTCCCAATCACCTCTTTATCATGCATTTTTTTTTGTTTCTACCTCCAACTCTTCGCCATTCTTCTACCAGCTGCCACTCCCTCCAGTTGCACCTCAGGTCAGTTTCCCCCAACCTCCACGCAGATTTTTGTTGGATTTTTCCCCACTTAACCTTCTGGTGTGAACTTTGGATATTTTCCTCAAGTGAACTGCCCTCCCAGTGACTTACCACCAAGATATAAGAAGGAATGGGGGAGGATTCAATGGTTTGAAAATTCAGTTAGGTGTCTCCCCCCCCCACCCCCCCAAACTAATAGGGGAAAAAAAACAGACACCCAACCGACTTTTCAAACAACTGAATTCCACCCAAAGGGCCATAACCTAGTCTCTTGGGCCCAATTCAGATCTGATCGCAGCAGCAAATTTGTTAGCTAATGGCCAAAACCATGTGCACTGCAGGGAGGTGCAGATATAACATGTGCAGAGAGAGTTAGATTTGGGTGTGGTGTGTTCAAACTGAAAAATCTAAATTGCAGTGTAAAAATAAAGCAGCCAGTATTTACCCTGCACAGAAATAATATAACCCACCCAAATCTAACTCTCTCTGAAAAGGTTATACCTGCCACACCTGCAGTACTCATGGTTTTGCCAATTAGCTAACAAATTTGCTGCTGCAATCAGATCTGAATTACCCTCCAAGTTTTTACCTCCTGGCCAGTTCTACACTACATATACACATGTATAGGATATACATATAATGCTCTCAATGTGGGATAAACCTTACCTACACACAGCTTTAACTCATGAAGCCTTAATTACATTAGTAGTAACAAATTCCATGACATCCCTTAAAGAGTTCACTACGGTACCTCCAAGTCTCATCCAGATGCACCATCTGCTGATACATTGCCTCCCCCATTTCTTTTCTTATTTGCATTTCCAGAAGCAATTTGCTGTGTCGCTCGGTTATCAGCTTCTCCCTAAACTCCTCTATTTTTCTCAGTAGATCCTGTTTGATTTTAAATAGAAATTAAAACTTAGAAAAAAGAAAAAAACACCACACACACACACACACACACACACACACACACACACACACACACACACACACTCATACCAAATACCAGCAAGGCCATCCATCTACTTTACTGAAGCATCTGTTTGCCTAACTGAGGTGTTGCTCATCTTTACAGCTCATCAGTGTCAGCTAGGTTGCCAATATTGAATTACAGACACTGTCTTCACATGTACTGTATGTATCCTACAATAGCTACAGTTAAGAAATTAGGCTGTATTGAACAAGCAAAGGAAACAAATGGCCTTTTTGCTTGGCTCAAGCCACAGTTTACATCTGTATCTCTTGTGGAGATGCTAGTTCTGAACTTAGTGAGATATTGTGAAGGCTTTTTACATTATTTGGCCAACTCTCCATGGTGTAGATAGGTTATCTTATCTAGACAGAAAATATGTTCTCCCTGTAGCAACTATAGATTACATAGCTTCCATATTCCCACTTTGTTAGTATGGCACAGGAAATGCAAAACTTTACCTCTGGACCCAGTATAGTCATGTCCAATTCTTCATCTTCACCCTCCGATAGAAGGTCCTCAATAGATACATTAGCATCAAGCTCTATAAGAACCTTACCATCTTTTCCCACTATTCTTGGGTTCATGAAATCAAAGTTTCTGGGCTGAATGGTCTGAACAACCTTAAATGGGGAAAGGGAAAAACAAAAAAGTTACCTTCACTACCCAAGCTACTTAAATTTATGTTATAGAACCATCTTGACTACATTTGTAATAGGTCAAATATGTTTACTTGTACTGTAAGTTATTGCTGCAGGAACAACATTTGGGTGTTTCAACAGTGCAAAATAGACACATGGCTAAATGTAATAGCCTCTGATTTGCTGGACGTGTGGGACTTTGAGTCTACCCATTTTTTTTTTTAAACCAGCAATCATATACAAGGCAAACACAACCTGGTTTTGCCTTGTAAATGATTGCTGCTTAAAAACAAAAAACAAAAAAAACGACGTGCGTTTTTTTTTTTTTTTAGGAGGAAATTAAAATTCTTATTATACAATAACCCAAATTATTCCCATGGGATTGATACCAGTCTGATGGAGACATATAGGCCCTGTGTAGAACACTGATGGGTAGTACATGCTACCCGATTGCCCCTTAAGTGGCATTTACTTTAGCGCTGAAAAAAAAAAGTTACTCCGTTCTTATCACAAGAACACATTTACTGATTAAAGACCTGGTTTGACCAACACCCACTCCCAACAGTGTTAATGATTTCAGAAATACCAACATTGACAGTTTCAAGAATGAAGAGCTGTACAGCATTACAGAATTTCGCTCAGTGAAACATGAAGTTAAAGCCGCAATTTGGAAAACACGGAATTGTAAACATGTCAAGAAGCCAGATGATTAATTTTCATTAAATTGTAGGTGGAGCTTACCAGAAACTCAAGATGAAACAGTCTAAAGCAGAAATTATAATTTTAAATGAAACCATGAGGAGGAAAACTAGTACACAATTGATATCTGCCTGAAGACAACACTCCAAAACTTAATACTCACTTGTTTAGCAACAGCGGAAAACTTCATGACATGTAGCGTTTCATCATATGTTGAAGCACACTGGTTGATATTCACAATCATGCAGGCTATGCCCTTCCCACAGAAGAAGGGCTGAAAAAGGCGGGTGAGTTTACTTTCCCTGAATGGGACATAGCTGGCTTTTCTGGAAGTAGAGACAAAATTTAAAAGTGAAGTCAACTGTGTTGTCCACAGGAAGCAAACTGCAGGGAAATCATGCACTACAAGTTGCCCTCTGTGTTATTGGACAGTTCTCTACTGCACAACCTCCAACCCATTTTCCATATGTGGGGGGCACAATTGCTTGAAGATGAAAGGTAGGCAAATACTTTAGCAGGACTTTTAAATAAAGCACACACAGAACTGGGAGGCCCGGCCACTTACTCACATAGCTGGGTACATTTATTTCTTTTTTACTATTTAAGTTCAGAACATGAAATCCTTTATTATTAGTCTTTTTTTCCCCCTCAATATTTTATGGAGTAAAATAAATAATTACCTACCCATTTCCAAACAGTAATATGCCTTGGGTGTCTCCTGTACCCCGCCACCCCAATTGTTAAATCACCTCCCTTGCCCCAGTGTCAATAGATGCCCCAACAGCAAAGAATCCAGAGAGGCATTACCCCACACCCAGCTTAGCGGTGACAGATACACAACCCTCCCACCAGTCGGGAATCATATGCTTCCTCTGTTAGAAGATCCACCCCACCCGGTCACTATATATAAAAAGAAAGGAAAAAAAAAAAAAAAAAGGAAGAGAAGAGAAGTGTATCACTGCCTCACAGTGAGAGGCACTAGGGATAAATTTACTAAGTCTAGTCTATTTTGATTTTCTGGTGATTTGGGGATTTAAGGGCAACACAGACTGAAGTTCTACTGAAAACAGATTTTAGACTACCATAGAACATCGGTACTTATCCTTATAAAAATCTTAGTTTGAAAACAAACTCAAAAAAATAGACCCAAAATCACTAATATTGACATACACATGTGCCAATGTCTAATAGCAATGCCACTCGCAGCCTTACCTTCATGCAGAGTGATTGACAGTCAGGCATCATTTGTGAGGAGTTCTGGTCACAGCTGTGGTTGGAGCAGGTCGCTGGCTGCACCTGCAAATCTGTACTCAAACAGCATGGTGCCAGCATCGCTGTTTAGGCTGCCATGCTGCATGGCCATTGAGTTTACTCAAGCTATTATCGAAGGATCTACGTGTGTGCAGGGAATGTGTGTTCAGTTACTGTGCCTTTGCGATGGCTTTGGTGGGTGCGTCTGCAATTTTCAGGGCTGGTGGGGATTTTTTTTGCATAATTTCTCACATCCTCAAAATGCACAAATGCAGCTGCAATCGCCATAGCGTCTGTCAATTAACCAAACAGCTCAGGGGGCACTGTGAGAGATGACGCAGGACCCATTCTGCACATACTCAGAACGGTTCCTGCACAGGTGCCCCACCATTGGAGATGTATGCAAAACCAGATTTAGAGGAACAGTGGCTTCTTACATGTGGTAGGATTTGCACATTAAAAACAAATAAAAAACCACCAGCACAGCAGGAAGTGGTAGGTGATTTTGGGTCGATTTTAGGTCTATTTGCAGTCAGATTTTGAAAGGAGTCGTCATAAACGACCAGGTGAGAGCTCCACGTGTCCCCTGCTACCTCCACCAACGCGTTTCGATAACTGGACGTTATCTTTCACACCTTGAAAAAGAGAACGTCCAGTTATCGAAACGCGTTGGTGGTGGTAGCAGGGGACACGTGGAGCTCTCATCTGGCCGTTTATGAAGACTCCTGGGGACGCCTGGTTGTATTTCATATAACAAACGCTGTTGTCTACTGTTATTGGTAGACCATTTCGTCTGGTGAGAACCCATCTGTCAAAGGGGTTTTTATTGTATGTTGTAATAAATTTTAAATGGTAGAACGCTATTTGAGATCCATTTTATCCACATGTACTGCGGTTGATGTAATAAGGAGGATATCGATAAGAACCATAGAAAGAATGGATGGTGATCCGCCCCCATTATGCGCAATTGTCTACTACGGTAGACCACCATTTCTGGTACGAGTCTGGGCTTCCCCTTATATACATCTAAATCAATTGTCGTAACAATATTACGCTATGTTGGTGCTTTATTCATTTTAAAAGGTGGAATATTTTCCAAGTGTTTTGAGAGATTGAACACAACTGGGTTCTTTTGAAAGCGCCTGAGAATCAGGGTGGTAACCATTTCTATTTGTCCATTTAAAGTGTGGGTGACACTTTCTCTACCACTTATTTTCTTGGGCTGCTCTGTTGTGGCACACAGTTTGTGTTCTATTTTCTTTTTAGATTTTGAAAGGAACTGGCAAAAACCTGACAGACTTCACAGAACAAAAAAAACAAAAAACCACACTTTTGTATTTTGACAGTTCTAACTCTTAATGTAAACGGCATCAACTCTCCCACTAAAAGGGCCATGGCTATTCAAGATTTTCACAGATGTAAGCCTAATATAATTATGCTACAAGATACCCACCTCAAACTTCCTCCCCGCTCGCTTTACTAAACAATATCCAAATGTATTCTACTCCTTGATGAATGCTAAATGGCAGGGCACTGCGATAATGTTTCACCATAATACACCCATTACTGTACTATTTCAGATCTGCAAGGCAGTTTTCTTATTCTCACAGGAACATTTAATCAAGCCCCCATCACTAAGGCCTCAGTCTATGCCCCTAATGGGCAACAGGGCTCCCTTTACGCTACCTTCAACTGCCTTTCCCAGCTACACGAGGACTCACTATTATATGGCGGCGATTTTAATACAATCTTAGATCCCAAACTTGACATATCTCACTCCCTCCACACTCCCCCTAAACACGCCAAAATGTCTAAGCTACTGCTCTCCAAACTTGCCCTTAGAGATCTCTACGATGCATGTACAATACCTCAATGCTAGAGGATTTACACACTATTCTCCCACTCATGATCTGCACACTTGTATACTGTAGATTATTTTTTCATTAGGTAGTGGCACGATCAGACACTTATTGGTGCTCAGACCTTCCCTGTACCCTGGTCTGACCATTTAGCAGTGGAATTGGAAATCTCTGCCTAACTCTGTCCCCGACCTAAGCGTCACTGGCAACTTAACGAATCCCTCCATTTAAAACAGTCCAATGTTATGGACCTCACTGCAGCTCTCAGACTTCTTTAACATCAATGCCACCCCTGATATTGCTCCTCCCACTCTGTGGGAAGCACACAAGGCTACCCTTCGAGGTACCCTTATGGGTTTAGCGGTTTCACACAAAAAAGCAGAACAGGCTCGAATTTTAGAACTTGAGCCATCTCTAGCGTCCCTGACAGATCTCCATCAAAGATACCCCAAAAACCACACCCATCTCAAGATCCTTTTTGTCAAAGGACAGTTGTCGCAAATCCTTTAGAAAAAAGCAGCCAAGTCTCTATTGTGGGTTTGCCAAACTTTTTATGAACAGTCTGACAAAGCAGACCTCCTGTTGGCCCGTAAACTCCGCGCCAAATGCACTTGTAACCGAATTCATACACTAAAATGTCTTTAAACGGCACCACCACCCATGACCCCCAAATAATGACACGGCAATTTCGACAATTTTATGAATCTCTCCTATAACTCCGCTACCTCAACTCTGGATCTCTCCTCTATCTCCCATTACTTAGACTCCTGCTCTCTACATCAACTATCCATGACTCAACTTCAAACTCTTAACTCAGCAATTACGGATGAGGAAGTTAGAGCAGCTATTAAACTACTGCGTCATCGAGCCCAGACAGCTTCACTGCCCTTTACTATCAAAAATTTTCCTGAACCTCTACTTCCCATGCTTCGCCCTCTTTTCAATTCGCTATTCAAGGGCCAATGTAATAGTCATTCCAAAACCCCAGAGAGATCCTACAGAGATTGGGAATTACAGGCCAATTTCTCTCCTGAATGTAGACCTAAAGCTTTTTGCCAAAATTCTTGCCATGTGACACGCCCCTATGCTCCCATCCTTGATCCATCCAGATCAAGTGGGCTTCATTCCCAATAAACAAGCATCCGACAATACGGGGGTTGATTAATAAACCTCATCCACATAGCAACAAGCCACTCTGTGTTGGCCTTGGTGGTGGCGCTTGACGCTGAAACAGCCTTTGACAGAGTAGCTTGGCCTTTTTTTTTCCTTTTTCTTTTTTTACAAAAGACTCTTTAAATATGGGTTTTGAGGGCACTTTTGTCCACGGGGTTAATTTCCTTTATAATAATCCAAGGGCTTCGGTATTGGTAAATGGCCTTTCATAGTCACAACGGGACCCATTAGGGCTGCCCCCTTTCTCCTCTATTGTTTGCCCTTTTCATGGAACCACTGGCTGCAAGGATCAGGCTAAATAAAAATATCACAGGTATAGCAGTGGGAGACATGGATCATAAAATAGCATTATATGCAGATGACGTAATCCTGACTCTGACCAATCGTACTATTTGCCTCCCTACTCTGTTTGCTGACGCTCGCACCTATGGTCAGAGGCGGACTGGCCACAGGGCCAACAGGGAAGAGGCCGGCGTACTCGCGGTGCCTGTTTTATTTGAGGACATGTGGTCCTATTTATAGACATAATGAATAAGATGCCAAACTATTTGCATATATGAAAATGACTTTGCCACTTAGCCTGTGATTGCAGATGATCTAGTGTATGCCCTGTCTGCCTGCTTGGCTGACATACAAGATTGAGTGAATAGTGATTGGGATACGGTTGGTGTAATAAGCAAGAAAATATATCTATCTTTCTAAAGAATGATAGTTTCCTAAATTCTAAAAAGGTGTATCATATAATGTGCTCATAACATTTAATTTTATTTCCTTGTAACTTCCCCCTTGATGCTGGACATGCCCACTATCAGGAAAGTCTTGGGGGGAGGGTGCTGCTGCCATGGCTCTTGGCTAGACCTTACACCTCTGGTGCTGCCCAAGTGGGGCCACTAGTACAAATTTTTCCATGGCCTCTTTTTGTTACCAATCCACCCCTGCCTATGGTCAATACTGGAACGACAATATCAATACTGACAAAACGGAATTTCTGGATATAACTATACCGCACTCGGATCTACTATTGTTACAAGCTGAATATCCAGTTCGATGGCAACCCAGCAAACCTAAATACTTGGGTGTTTACCTTACTAAATCATATAGACAGCTACTGTATATGCTGCTAACTTCCCGAGATTGCTGGCTTCCATCAAATCGGACCTATCGGCATGGGACAAACCATTTATCTTGTGGTACGGTCGCACTGCGGCAGTCAAAATGAACGTTCTCCCCCGTTTATTGTACCTCTGACAAACATTCCCTATACGTATCCCTATGTCAACCCTCGAGCACTTGAAACGTGAGATTTCGAATTTTATATTATCTAGTAAGAAACAGAGTTAAAATGCGAACATTACAGAAACAACAACACTTTGAAGGTGTGGGCATTCCTGACCTCCTTAAACTTTTTTTCTCCCTCGGCTCTCTCTTATGGTGCTCCCCCTCTAACCGACCAATCTCTACCTCCCTCCTCCCTACAGGACGGTTCTCATTATCCATTTGGGATTTTTATACACTTTTCTATAAACTTCGTTCATTTCACCCACTTCTGGTCCCCCTCTGGAACAACCCTGCCTTCATTCCAGGTATGGATCACAGTCAGTTCCAGTTCTGGACTAACCACAACCTCTTATTTCCTTTGGACATTGCCCCTCTGCACACCTTCCCAGACTTCACTAGTCTACAATCCCGTTTTAATCTCCCCCACAGGGCCTTTCACCAATTTCTACAAATTCAGCATTTCTATCTCTCCCTCGAGCGTCCTACTTAGACTACGTCCACTTCAACCATTGAATCTCTATTGTCATCACCATTCATCTAAGGGGCTCATTTCATCTCTGTATCAACTTCTATTAGCCCTCAATCAACTCCCCCAAAGAATCTCATGAATTGGCCTGGGAAAAGGGTGTGGGTGAGGAGCTAACTCTTGCTGAATGGTCCCAAATTAAACAGGCGTTATCAAAATGCTCGATCTCTGTGCGTATAAAAGAAAATGCATACAAGCTCTATGCTCCCTGGTACCTCATTCCTACCCGACTCCACACTATTTATCTCACAAAGTCGGATCTTTGCTGGTGTCACTGTGGCCAAAAAGGGACTTATTTATTTATTACACATTTGGTGGACATGCCCTTCTATAAGTCCGTATTGGAAGGAAATACAAACGTTGATTAAAAATATCACCGATTTTGATACGCCTTCTTCAGCCTTATTTACGCTTTTAGCTAGACCGATTTCCCACCTCCTACAACCCACACATAAATTGATTACCCATATACTCAATACAGCTAAGTGTCAAATTGCTGCAAATTGGAAGTCGATTACCCCTTCCCCCTTATCTGCCACTATCGCCGCTATATGGTCGACCTATAGACTAGAACAAATATCCTCAGTTATTCACACTCCAACTCAATTTGTTCGCATTTGGTCTCCCCGGACAACTTATGAGGCTGAACCCCCTCTGGCAACCATTTAATTTAATCTCATCTAGTACTGAAGATGCGCGCACCCCTTGGCTGGCTATTGCTTCTATGCTTCCATCCTCCTATTCTTATGTTCCACTATTTCTCTTATCCCCTATTTCTTTCTCTATCTTTATATTCTTCTGCTCTTCTATTTTCTTTTTCCTCTCATCTCCTCCCTTTTTCATACACTTTTCTGGTCATTGTTCTCCCCCAACTTACACAAATAATATATATATATATATATATATATATATATATATATATATATATATATATATATATATATATATATTTTATATATATATATATATATATATATATATATATATATATATATATATATATATTTATATATATTTATATATATATATATATATATATAATGGGGAACCATTTGCGAAGATTGGGTACTGTACATAGTGGGTAATGGTGGGCCAGAATTAACTACTGCAAGATTGACACACTGAGTGCGTCCATCACACACAATACACATTACTGCTAATAGAATCTACAGTCTGTCAAATGCATACTAATCATGCACTAACTTAGCACATATCACAACTCATCTAAGATGACAGACTTAATTAGTAGTCCACTTATTCTCACGCACATTTATTTTTATTGACGGACTGCTCATATATACTTTTATAGGCACTGTCTGTTGGCACCTGTATTATAATCACTGTATATTGGATCTTGGCGATGAGTCTTTAAACTATTTATTATTCTTAATGTATAAGCCTCATCACTTCTTAATAACTCCAGGTATTCTATCCTTCACTTCTTCTTGCAACAGTCTATCCACTCATTTTCTAATCACTATGTACATCCGGGCTAGGGGGGAGTATACAGCACCTCTGCGCTCAATAATAATATAAGAAATACGTCTCTCCACTCATAAAAATTAGTAGCACCATAAATGCTACCATTGCATTTTATCTAACTAAGAATACAGGCTCTAATTTTTGTTCTTGTTTTTATTTTTATTTGTATCCTCTATTATGTACTGGTTCCTATGGAGACCGTGGTTATCCCACAAAATGTGTCTGCAGCTGCAATAAACTCCATGGAAATGGCCGCCGCGATGAGTGACAGCTTCCCCATCCAATAACGCCAAGGGACTAGCCGGGTCTCGTTCTCACAGGAAGTGGGGCACCTTCCATTAGATGTAACAGACGGAAGTTGGAGAATGCAGTGCGCTCGTACAACATCCGATACCGGAAGAGCGGCCTGACGCGCATGCGCACATCGCCTGTGCGGACGCCGGAAGCGGGGCGGAAATGACGCGGGACGTGTCCTGGATCTCAGTCCGAAAAAACACTGTTTTAAAGACTCGTTTTTTGAAAAAAAGTGATACTATGGGACACATGTTCCTTACCTCTTCAGCATACATATGTTTACATTCAGAATTGTGCAGCTATATGCTGTTTATACTTCCAACAGGAAGTGATGTCATAATTATCTAGGAACACATGATACCAGCTATAAATACAACCCTTGTTCATTAGCACCCTACCCCTTGATGAAGTCTGATGGACGAAACGCGTTGGGTGTACCTCTGAACTGACCCTCCATTTTTTAAGATAAGCATTGTATTCTTATCTTTTTAGAATATAGTTTTTTACTTTCATGTTTTGTACTATACAAATTGTTTTTTTTTTTACATTTTCTGATGTATTCTTAACATTACCCCATGCTTGTAAAATTTTATCCCACCTTTTTTATAAATTAAATGTAAATTTTATAATTTTATCTGAACGTATCCTGCCACTTATTCATATTTAATCTAAATCCATTAGACACCGTTGGTCGCTGGTGCCCCCATCCCCCCTGTTTCTATAATATATATAAAAAATCACAAGTGCTGGCACTCCATTGCCAACGCTTTACTTGCCCTGGTGCCCTCCCGTGTCTTCTAAACCCCAATCTATCCGGTGTTTGTAGGATGGCGCTCACGGGACTTGCTGTACACAAATGAAGGACTGAGAGTCAGTGCAGTTCAACGTTTCGGTTTATCACCTTTTTCAAGAACTACATACATACCAAAAGACAAACATGCCTTTTATGCACGCCTTAGCCCTCCGTTTTCCCGCGTGTGCCTGCCAGTCGGTCCGTCCCCTCCTGATGACGTCACACAGCTGCGTCCGTTAAGGCAACGGACGCAGCTGTGTGACGTCATCAGGAGGAGACGGACCGGCTGGCAGGCACACGCGGGAAAACTGAGGACTAAGGCATGCATAAAAGGCCTTAGCAAAACCCATTACACTAAGGAAAAATTGGGGGGAGAGGAGCTTACAGTTGTTCACTTTGGATGCCTATATCCTGTGAGCTTTTTGTGGACCATATCCATGATATCTGGAGCGCTCTGTGGACACCATTAGTACTGAAAGAATATAGGGGCAGATGTATTAACCTGGAGAAGGCATAAGGAAGTGATAAACCAGTGATATGTGCAAGGTGATAAAGGCAGCAGCCAATCAGATCCTAACTGTTAATTTACATATTGGAGCTGATTGGCTGGTGTGTTTATCACTTCCTTATGCCTTCTCCAGGTTAATACATCTGCCCCATCATTTGTTAAACTCCATGGCCGCTCCTATTGGTATACACTGCCTTTAGCTACAAGGCTGAATAATCCGCTGGATGATAATATTTTACCTAGCTAGTCAAGTACCCCTAAGCGTCCCTATTAATTTACTTCATGCTGTATGTCAATTTGCATTTATGATTGCTTGTGCTTTTAGAAGTCTTTTACATGTGTGGTGTGTTATTTGATTTATTTAAATGTTATTGACCATATGTTAATACATTTATATTTATTCTGATTAATACAGATTTGTAGTTATGATATTATTGAACTCCTACGTAGAATTCTCTATGCCTTAGCACTATTCAGTTTATTTCACAAAGATGTACTCTGTAGCACACTACAGCCTGGTGTCTTCAAAAGATAAACTTACTTTGGGATGTGACTCTGCTTCAGAGCTGCAATACATTTGCCAAGGATGAGCAGCGAATTATTTATATTTCCGGCCTCTTTCAATCGGTCACCAACAGTTTGTGTTTTGTTACAACGTTCAGACCCAGCCAGATCACACAGCGACATTCTGTGCAATAGCAAAAGGATATAGGTGTTAAGATGCAAAGTGTGTCTGCCAGAAAGTCAGAATACAGTACACTACGATGAAAGATCAGTTAAAAAAATAAAAATAATTGGTTGTTTTTATATTGTAGAAGTACGAATCAAAAGTTATACATAATTGTATGTGGTGGAATAAGGAGTCAAAAGCACAGTTCAGCTAGACGTGCAGTATTTGTACTCACTCCGACACTCCAAGGATGCTGGGTTCATCACCAGGACCTAATTTTAGGAGTCTGATTGTAAATATACTATGACTGGGAGAAAAAATAAAATAAATGATTAAATGTATACTTTGCTACCCTCCATTATTTACTAAATGTACTTCAACCTCATGGGCACAAACACAAACGTTTATAATAATTAAACAAGAGGTTCTGAATGGGAGTTACCAATAGTTTTAGATAGTAAATGAAGAGTTAAAACCATCCGTTATGCAGTCATGTTACAACACAAGTTTACCTTTGACTGAAGAGAGCAAACAATAATAAAGTTCTAGAACATGGGTTTTCAACCTGTGGCCATCCAGCCGCTGTGGAACTACACATCCCAGCATGCCCTGCCTCAGTTTTAGCATACCTTAATAGCAAAA
Source organism: Pseudophryne corroboree (assembly GCF_028390025.1). NCBI lineage: Eukaryota > Metazoa > Chordata > Amphibia > Anura > Myobatrachidae > Pseudophryne > Pseudophryne corroboree. The sequence goes on from NC_086448.1 coordinate 673,842,010, forward strand.
CTGGCAGGGCATGCTGGGCCATGTAGTTCCACAGCAGCTGGAGGCCCACCGGTTGAAGACCCATGTTCTAGAACATGCTTGCACTCAGCACATCACTGGGGCTCAGAGGTGCACTGAACTCTCCAAATCCCGCTTGGCCCATTTAAAACAAGTCAACCAAATATTGGTTCCAACTCTGAGTGCCAGAAAGAAAAGAGATCCATTGGAAGCCTTGGCCGATAGGGTGGTATATGGAGGTTTGTAAAGAAAAAGTCTCTTTCCTACATCTGGGGGCACTTTATAACCATGGGGTCAGTGAGGGATAGAGGTGTCAGCACTTAATGAGCTAACTTTTAGCGGTATATAAGCTCCTTTCCTACAACCCCTCACAGATTTCTTTGGTAGGTGCGCATTTACTATCATTCAGAGACCAGTGGAGGAGGTCTTCCACATAAGTAATATAACATCTTTCCATTATGTCCAACTTGATTTTTTGCAACAAAATGTCTGAATGACCAAGCAGTAATGTATAGAGTTAAAATTAGGCCATAAAGGTCTTCAAGATTCAGGGGTAATCAGGTCTTTACCCCACTGCCAAAAAAAGGAAAAGAAAAAGGAGGGTTTTATGCCAACCTATTTTTGGTCCCAAAACCAGGTGGGAGTCTCAGACCCATCTTAATTTTAAAGGAATTAAATTCAACGTGAAGAATAGACAAATACAGACAGATTCAGAACAGAGTTTATAAAAGGTCAGTCAAAAACGGCATGGAGCCAAACAAGGTTTTGTCTGTTGGGACAGCTATTAGCCTGTTAATATTTGCAATCAGGGGAAAGCATTTCCAGTTCAGGACCATGACTTTTGGACTGGCAACTTCTCCTTGCTTATCACCCCAGAAATCCGCCCCCCCCCCCCCCCCCCCCCCCACCTCCCCCCAATGCATGTCAAGTATTCTAAGGGAAAAAAAAGGATCCCTTACTTACATAATTTACTGATCAAAAAACACAAAAACTCAGAAGCACTTCAGACAGACCTATAGGCATTGGAAGTGATGCAATGTCGTGGTTGAGTCACCAACTGGAAAAAAATCCAGGTTGATTCCCAGTTAGATGGAATTTTTGGGTCTCAAATTCAACACAGAATCGGACAGTTTTTATGACAGAAGAAAAGATCAGAGACATTCAAAAGCTAGTCAAAAGGATTTTGGGACTCAGAAGCCCATCAGTTCTCTGTTGCATGAAACGGTTAGGGAACATGTTTTTTTCAATTAAAACTATACAATACGAGAAACTCCATTCCAGAATGTTCCAATTAAACATTCTAGAGAGTTGGTCAGGATCCGACCATCAGCTATCAAAACAGTTCATTACTCTGCTACCAGAGACCAGACAGACTCTCAGGTGGTGGACTCATGTGGAAAATCTGAACAAAGGCAGGAACTCTTTCCCTGGGCTGGATAGTGGTCACTACAGATGCCAGTCTTCAGAGATGGTGTGAATCACCATTTTCAGGGTCCAGGAAGGAACCAAAGATTCCAATAAATGTGTTGGAGCAAAGAGTGGTTCTGATCACATTAACGATGGCGAAAGATCTTCTGGGGAAACCAATAAGAATTTCAGTCAGACAGTGCTACAGCAGTAGCATAAATCAATCAGTGAGGGACAAGGAGTCCCTTGGCTATAAAACAAACTTTCCAGATTCTGTCTTTAGCAGAGAGCAGGGTCCCAGATTTATCAGTTTTATACCAGGGATAGACAATTGGAAGGCAGACTTTGTGTGCCAGGAGAATGATCTCTACACCCAAAAGTTTTCCAGTGTCTGGTAGTGAAGTGGGGTCAACCAGAAAAAGATTGATAGCCTCTCGGTTCAACAAGACAGACCGGTTTTGTCGCAGAATCAAAGATCCGTTAGCATTCCTAATAGATGCAATAGTAATGCCATGGAAATTTCAACTGGCATACGTATTTCCAATTTCCGAATCTTCTGCGGGTTCTAAGGAAAATAGAAAAAAGGAAAAGTACTCCGGTAATACTGGTAGCATTAAACTGGCCAAGAAGAGTACAGTACACAGACACCTTGGCATTTCTATAATGGGTGCGGTGCACATGGGCCCCTGGGTCCAGGGGGGCCCACACCCATGTTTTAAATAGTTACCTTTCCGGAGTCCCATGTCAGGCACTGCATCGGCAGCAAAAATCACAGCCAAAATGGCAACCACAAATTGCCAGTAGTGAAATTTGTAGAGATGAGCGGGTTCGGTTTCTTTGAATCCGAACCCGCACGAACTTCACTTTTTTTTTCACGGGTCCGAGCGACTCGGATCTTCCCGCCTTGCTCGGTTAACCCGAGCGCGCCCGAACGTCATCATGACGCTGTCGGATTCTCGCGAGACTCGGATTCTATATAAGGAGCCGCGCGTCGCCGCCATTTTCACACGTGCATTGAGATTGATAGGGAGAGGACGTGGCTGGCGTCCTCTCCATTTAGATTAGATTTAGAAGAGAGAGAGAGAGAGAGAGAGAGAGAGAGAGAGAGAGAGAGAGAGAGAGAGATTGCTGTGATACTGTAGATTAGAAGAGAGTGCAGAGTGCAGACAGAGTTTAGTGACTGACGACCACAGTGACCAGTGACCACCAGAGACAGTGCAGTTGTTTGTTTTATTTAATATATCCGTTCTCTGCCTGAAAAAAACGATACACAGTCACACAGTGACTCAGTCTGTGTGCACTGCTCAGCCCAGTGTGCTGCACATCAATGTATTGTATATAAAGCTTATAATTGTGGGGGAGACTGGGGAGCACTGCAGGTTGTTATAGCAGGAGCCAGGAGTACATGATAAATAATATTATATTAAAATTAAACAGTGCACACTTTTGCTGCAGGAGTGCCACTGCCAGTGTGACTAGTGGTGACCAGTGCCTGACCACCAGTATATTAGTAGTATTGTATACTATCTCTTTATCAACCAGTCTATATTAGCAGCAGACACAGTACAGTGCGGTAGTTCACGGCTGTGGCTACCTCTGTGTCGGCACTCGGCAGGCAGTCCGTCCATCCATAATTGTATTATATACCACCTAACCGTGGTTTTTTTTTTCTTTCTTTATACCGTCGTCATAGTCATACTAGTTGTTACGAGTATACTACCATCTCTTTATCAACCAGTGTACAGTGCGGTAGTTCACGGCTGTGGCTACCTCTGTGTCGGAACTCGGCAGGCAGTCCGTCCATCCATAATTGTATTATATACCACCTAACCGTGGTTTTTTTTTTCTTTCTTTATACCGTCGTCATAGTCATACTAGTTGTTACGAGTATACTACTATCTCTTTATCAACCAGTGTACAGTGCGGTAGTTCACGGCTGTGGCTACCTCTGTGTCGGAACTCGGCAGGCAGTCCGTCCATCCATAATTGTATTATAATATATACCACCTAACCGTGGTTTTTTTTTCGTTCTTTATACCGTCGTCATACTAGTTGTTACGAGTATACTACTATCTCTTTATCAACCAGTGTACAGTGCGGTAGTTCACGGCTGTGGCTACCTCTGTGTCGGAACTCGGCAGGCAGTCCGTCCATCCATAATTGTATTATAATATATACCACCTAACCGTGGTTTTTTTTTCGTTCTTTATACCGTCGTCATACTAGTTGTTACGAGTATACTACTATCTCTTTATCAACCAGTGTACAGTGCGGTAGTTCACGGCTGTGGCTACCTCTGTGTCGGCACTCGGCAGGCAGTCCGTCCAACCATAATTGTATTATATACCACCTAACCGTGGTTTTTTTTTCATTCTTTATACCGTCGTCATACTAGTTGTTACGAGTATACTACTATCTCTTTATCAACCAGTGTACAGTGCGGTAGTTCACGGCTGTGGCTACCTCTGTGTCGGCACTCGGCAGCCCGTCCATAATTGTATATACCAGTGACCTAACCGTGGTTTTTTTTTCCTTTCTTTATACATACATACTAGTTACGAGTATACTATCTCTTTATCAACCAGTCTATATATTAGCAGCAGACACAGTACAGTGCGGTAGTTCACGGCTGTGGCTACCTCTGTGTCGGCACTCGGCAGCCCGTCCATAATTGTATATACCACCTAACCGTGGTTTTTTTTTCTTTCTTTATACATACATACATACTAGTTACGAGTATACTATCTCTTTATCAACCAGTCTATATATTAGCAGCAGACACAGTACAGTGCGGTAGTTCACGGCTGTGGCTACCTCTGTGTCGGCACTCGGCAGCCCGTCCATAATTGTATATACCAGTGACCTAACCGTGGTTTTTTTTTCTTTCTTTATACATACATACTAGTTACGAGTATACTATCTCTTTATCAACCAGTCTATATATTAGCAGCAGACACAGTACAGTGCGGTAGTTCACGGCTGTGGCTACCTCTGTGTCGGCACTCGGCAGCCCGTCCATAATTGTATACTAGTATCCAATCCATCCATCTGCATTGTTTACCTGAGGTGCCTTTTAGTTGTGCCTATTAAAATATGGAGAACAAAAATGTTGAGGTTCCAAAATTAGGGAAAGATCAAGATCCACTTCCACCTCGTGCTGAAGCTGCTGCCACTAGTCATGGCCGAGACGATGAAATGCCAGCAACGTCGTCTGCCAAGGCCGATGCCCAATGGCATAGTACAGAGCATGTCAAAACCAAAACACCAAATATCAGTAAAAAAAGGACTCCAAAACCTAAAATAAAATTGTCGGAGGAGAAGCGTAAACTTGCCAATATGCCATTTACCACACGGAGTGGCAAGGAACGGCTGAGGCCCTGGCCTATGTTCATGGCTAGTGGTTCAGCTTCACATGAGGATGGAAGCACTCAGCCTCTCGCTAGAAAACTGAAAAGACTCAAGCTGGCAAAAGCACCGCAAAGAACTGTGCGTTCTTTGAAATCCCAAATCCACAAGGAGAGTCCAATTGTGTCCGTTGCGATGCCTGACCTTCCCAACACTGGACGTGAAGAGCATGCGCCTTCCACCATTTGCACGCCCCCTGCAAGTGCTGGAAGGAGCACCCGCAGTCCAGTTCCTGATAGTCAGATTGAAGATGTCAGTGTTGAAGTACACCAGGATGAGGAGGATATGGGTGTTGCTGGCGCTGGGGAGGAAATTGACCAGGAGGATTCTGATGGTGAGGTGGTTTGTTTAAGTCAGGCACCCGGGGAGACACCTGTTGTCCGTGGGAGGAATATGGCCGTTGACATGCCAGGTGAAAATACCAAAAAAATCAGCTCTTCGGTGTGGAGGTATTTCACCAGAAATGCGGACAACAGGTGTCAAGCCGTGTGTTCCCTTTGTCAAGCTGTAATAAGTAGGGGTAAGGACGTTAACCACCTCGGAACATCCTCCCTTATACGTCACCTGCAGCGCATTCATAATAAGTCAGTGACAAGTTCAAAAACTTTGGGTGACAGCGGAAGCAGTCCACTGACCAGTAAATCCCTTCCTCTTGTAACCAAGCTCACGCAAACCACCCCACCAACTCCCTCAGTGTCAATTTCCTCCTTCCCCAGGAATGCCAATAGTCCTGCAGGCCATGTCACTGGCAAGTCTGACGAGTCCTCTCCTGCCTGGGATTCCTCCGATGCATCCTTGCGTGTAACGCCTACTGCTGCTGGCGCTGCTGTTGTTGCCGCTGGGAGTCGATGGTCATCCCAGAGGGGAAGTCGTAAGCCCACTTGTACTACTTCCAGTAAGCAATTGACTGTTCAACAGTCCTTTGCGAGGAAGATGAAATATCACAGCAGTCATCCTACTGCAAAGCGGATAACTGAGTCCTTGACAACTATGTTGGTGTTAGACGTGCGTCCGGTATCCGCCGTTAGTTCACAGGGAACTAGACAATTTATTGAGGCAGTGTGCCCCCGTTACCAAATACCATCTAGGTTCCACTTCTCTAGGCAGGCGATACCGAGAATGTACACGGACGTCAGAAAAAGACTCACCAGTCTCCTAAAAAATGCAGTTGTACCCAATGTCCACTTAACCACGGACATGTGGACAAGTGGAGCAGGGCAGGGTCAGGACTATATGACTGTGACAGCCCACTGGGTAGATGTATGGACTCCCGCCGCAAGAACAGCAGCGGCGGCACCAGTAGCAGCATCTCGCAAACGCCAACTCTTTCCTAGGCAGGCTACGCTTTGTATCACCGCTTTCCAGAATACGCACACAGCTGAAAACCTCTTACGGCAACTGAGGAAGATCATCGCGGAATGGCTTACCCCAATTGGACTCTCCTGTGGATTTGTGGCATCGGACAACGCCAGCAATATTGTGTGTGCATTAAATATGGGCAAATTCCAGCACGTCCCATGTTTTGCACATACCTTGAATTTGGTGGTGCAGAATTTTTTAAAAAACGACAGGGGCGTGCAAGAGATGCTGTCGGTGGCCAGAAAAATTGCGGGACACTTTCGGCGTACAGGCACCACGTACAGAAGACTGGAGCACCACCAAAAACTACTGAACCTGCCCTGCCATCATCTGAAGCAAGAAGTGGCAACGAGGTGGAATTCAACCCTCTATATGCTTCAGAGGTTGGAGGAGCAGCAAAAGGCCATTCAAGCCTATACAATTGAGCACGATATAGGAGATGGAATGCACCTGTCTCAAGTGCAGTGGAGAATGATTTCAACGTTGTGCAAGGTTCTGATGCCCTTTGAACTTGCCACACGTGAAGTCAGTTCAGACACTGCCAGCCTCTGAGTCAGGTCATTCCCCTCATCAGGCTTTTGCAGAAGAAGCTGGAGGCATTGAAGAAGGAGCTAAAAGGGAGCGATTCCGCTAGGCATGTGGGACTTGTGGATGCAGCCCTTAATTCGCTTAACAAGGATTCACGGGTGGTCAATCTGTTGAAATCAGAGCACTACATTTTGGCCACCGTGCTCGATCCTAGATTTAAAGCCTACCTTGGATCTCTCTTTCCGGCAGACACAGGTCTGCTGGGGTTGAAAGACCTGCTGGTGACAAAATTGTCAAGTCAAGCGGAACGCGACCTGTCAACATCTCCTCCTTCACATTCTCCCGCAACTGGGGGTGCGAGGAAAAGGCTCAGAATTCCGAGCCCACCCGCTGGCGGTGATGCAGGGCAGTCTGGAGCGACTGCTGATGCTGACATCTGGTCCGGACTGAAGGACCTGACAACGATTACGGACATGTCGTCTACTGTCACTGCATATGATTCTCTCAACATTGATAGAATGGTGGAGGATTATATGAGTGACCGCATCCAAGTAGGCACGTCACACAGTCCGTACTTATACTGGCAGGAAAAAGAGGCAATTTGGAGGCCCTTGCACAAACTGGCTTTATTCTACCTAAGTTGCCCTCCCACAAGTGTGTACTCCGAAAGAGTGTTTAGTGCCGCCGCTCACCTTGTCAGCAATCGGCGTACGAGGTTACATCCAGAAAATGTGGAGAAGATGATGTTCATTAAAATGAATTATAATCAATTCCTCCGCGGAGACATTGACCAGCAGCAATTGCCTCCACAAAGTACACAGGGAGCCGAGATGGTGGATTCCAGTGGGGACGAATTGATAATCTGTGAGGAGGGGGATGTACACGGTGATATATCGGAGGGTGAAGATGAGGTGGACATCTTGCCTCTGTAGAGCCAGTTTGTGCAAGGAGAGATTAATTGCTTCTTTTTTGGGGGGGGTCCAAACCAACCCGTCATATCAGTCACAGTCGTGTGGCAGACCCTGTCACTGAAATGATGGGTTGGTTAAAGTGTGCATGTCCTGTTTTGTTTATACAACATAAGGGTGGGTGGGAGGGCCCAAGGATAATTCCATCTTGCACCTCTTTTTTCTTTTCTTTTTCTTTGCATCATGTGCTGATTGGGGAGGGTTTTTTGGAAGGGACATCCTGCGTGACACTGCAGTGCCACTCCTAGATGGGCCCGGTGTTTGTGTCGGCCACTAGGGTCGCTTATCTTACTCACACAGTCAGCTACCTCATTGCGCCTCTTTTTTTCTTTGCGTCATGTGCTGTTTGGGGAGGGTTTTTTGGAAGGGACATCCTGCGTGACACTGCAGTGCCACTCCTAGATGGGCCCGGTGTTTGTGTCGGCCACTAGGGTCGCTTATCTTACTCACACAGCGACCTCGGTGCAAATTTTAGGACTAAAAATAATATTGTGAGGTGTGAGGTATTCAGAATAGACTGAAAATGAGTGTAAATTATGGTTTTTGAGGTTAATAATACTTTGGGATCAAAATGACCCCCAAATTCTATGATTTAAGCTGTTTTTTAGTGTTTTTGGAAAAAAACACCCGAATCCAAAACACACCCGAATCCGACAAAAATAATTCGGTGAGGTTTTGCCAAAACGCGTTCGAACCCAAAACACGGCCGCGGAACCGAACCCAAAACCCGAAAAATTTCAGGCGCTCATCTCTAGAAATTTGTCTCCGGTACATGGTTGGTGCCATGTTTCCAGAGACCTGTGCAAGCACAGTAGATTCCAGCACAATTCCAGGATGGCACTCGCCTGGGGGCGCCAGTAGAGGAGTGGCGCCGCCCGGTGGTGCCACCTGCAGCCAGGGTGTAGAATCCGTTCGTAGAGGCAGTACCTGTAGCACAGCAGATAGCAGCCACTGGAACTTGAGTCGGTGTCCGGCGCTGCGGCCGCACTACAGTGAAGAGACTCGATTTAAACTACAGTTCCCAGCAGCCCTCGCTGCCGGGACCTCCTAGCAGCAATGGCTGCTGGGAACTGTAGTTTTGTTTAGAGTTTCCTTTCTTCACTGTAGTGTGGGTGCTGTGCTGGGCTCCGGCTCAAGTTCCAGTGGCTGCTATCTGCTGTGCTACACCGGTACTGCCTATGGGGATTATTCGCTTTAAAGATTTCATTGAAGTTTTAATTATAAGTTTTTGTATGTAACAAATAATGTGGAAGATAATGCACTAGATGTGTCTATCCTACATTTGTTTTTTTCAGGGATATAAATGGATTACACATTTAAATCATCTGAGCGTACCCTTTTTGTGTTAGTCACTGTATGTTCATGTCCACCTTGGGTGCGTTTGATTCTGTAGGGTGGCTTTGATTAATTCACATTTAGTTTTAAACACTGTTTGGGTCACAATATCAGGTGCTTATGATGGATGATAATTAATTGCATTTCAATGTTTACCAGTTTAAAAAAAATGTTTTTACTGTGTGGTATAACGTAAATAATGGACGCATTCATTGTGGGTGCAAGCGGCTGCATCTACCTGTGATTGCGTATGTCTGGAACTGTCACTCCGTGATGAAACGCCTGGGTGGGCGGGGAGCCTCTGTTAACTTTCTTCAGCCGCTCACTCAGGGAATCCCGTCCTCTGCTCCACCCCCAACAGGCACCTTCTCTTAAAAGCCGCCAGAAGCCAGGGGGGACACAGTTGCTGCTTCTCCATTCCAATCTATGCTAACTGCCTTGCAGTAAGCTGTGAAGCATCTCTCCAGCAGTCCCCTTAAGACTCCTGCTGACCATCCAGCAACCCAAACAGAATGGAGGGGTACCAGCATCTCAACAGAATGCCATGCTGGGTCAGTTAGCCAATGCAGAAGGGTGCAGAGGGGTTGACCTGCACAATAGGGTCCATTTACTGGATTCCAGCTGTTGTGCGTCTTTTCCAGCGGAGCCCTCCCCATGCTGGCAACCATCACAAGTGGCAGGGTGGGAAAACAACCACTACATCCAAAGGAGAAGATAACCAGTGGGCGAGGGGTGACCATGCAGGCACTCCCAGACAATCCTGAGGGGGGGGGGGGGGGGGGATGTTGATTCCCCCCCCCCCCCCCCCGTATGTACGAAAGCTCACACTGCTGACCAGATAACATACGTGTTTCCTTTAAGTTTTTCTGAGGATATCCTAAGTAAAATATAAGCTGGAATGCTACACAATCTAGTATATACTATTGTTAAGATAGCTTGTTGCCAGTGTTGATGTCTGTAAAAAAAACAACAACACAATAACAACAACAACTCTGGAAGGAATACAGGTATTAGTTCCTTAAAGAAGAGACAGGGAGAGGAGAGGGAGAGGGAGAGGGAGAGATCTTCTGTTGCACATTGTGTATAAGGGGACTACTGTGTGGTGTAATGTGAATAGCGGACACTAATGTTTGGTTAAGTGTAATGTGTACAAGTGGTAACACTGTGCAGTGTAATGTGAATTGGTACTATATAGCTTTTCACACCCCTTCCCCCATGCCCTTTATTTTTGGCACATGCCTGTAATGCTAGCTATCCCTGTTACTATCCCTGCTACAAATATGGGGGAGGGGGGCACCATCTCCCTTTCTTACACAGCGCACCAGAATGTATAGTTTACGGAACTGAATGGACAATACTGTGTGGAGTAGCGTAAGTGAGGAGTACTACTGTCTGGTGTAATGCGAGTAAGGGGCACTGCTGTGTGGTGTAATTTGAATTAGGGGTACTATTGTGTGGCCACGCGCCTTTTTCGGCCTTCCGAACATCAAATCTGTGGGGGTACCAGTTTCTTACTTTGCCAGGGGCGCTCGGACCCCTAGATACACCCCTGGCTGTGGGTCCCGGAGTCAGAGTTCCTCTACATCAGGATCTGTGGTCACAGGGCCACATTCTGTGTCAGGACATTTAAGGACTAAACTTAATGGCATAGATCTTGAAGCCAAGAAAGATTTTTCCAGATTCAGTAATTCAGACTATTACAGCCAGGAAAAAGGTTCTGCAGAGAACCAAAGAAAATATATTAATGGGTGTGAAATGGAGAAGATTTCACATCCTTTTTCATTACCTAGAGTCCGTTCTCTCTTACAGGCCGGTTTCTCTTTAGGTCTTAGGCTATGATCCTTGAAGGTGCAAGTGTCAGCTCTATCTACTTTGAGAAGAGGTTGGCTATTATTCCATAAGTAAAGACTTCTCAGCAGGGTGTTTACACATACACCCACCATATAGGCATCCCATAGTGCCATGGGACTTTGGGGGTCATTCTGACCTGACCACTCGCTGCCGTTCAACGCAGGTCAGAAGTGTGCATGCGCTGGCGATACAGTGCGCCGGCGCATGGCTGACAGCCAACAGCTGTCACTGCCTAGTGATTGCCTCTGCCTGATTGACAGGCAAAGGCGGTCGCTGGGTGGGAGGGGGTGGCACGGTGGCGTTTGGCCGCCATTTTGTGGGCATGGTTCGGACTGTGTGGGGAGTGGGCCGCAGCAGCTGCGTGACATCACGCGCAGCCGCTGTGACGAGTAGCTCCCAGCTAACACGCAAAAGGTGCGCTGCCTGGGAGCTACTCCTGAAGTGCAAAAGCATTGCCGCTGTGCGATGCTTTTGTACTTCTGCAGGGTGGGGGGCAGGCCTGACATGCGGGGCGGACTAGCCCTGTGCTGGGCGTCCCCCTGCATGTCAGTGTGCCTGATAGTAGCCCTGCTAAATTTGGCAGGGCTACGATCAGGTGTGAATCAGGCTCTTTAATCTGGTCTTGACGGCTATTCGAGAACCTCCTTTTGAACCATCAAAGGAAATATATATCTTATATGGACATCTTGGAAGTTGGCTTTCCTCCTAGCCATTACATCAGCTAGAAGGGTGTCAGAATTGGAAACTATCTGGATGTGGTTAGAGTTTTGAGAATTAACTTGGATAAAACTGCAAGTATTAGGAAAACAGTTTGTTCATGCTGTATGAAGCCAAGAAAAGAGGTTGGCCAGCATCTAAGCAGGCTATAGCTAGATGGATTATGGCCACGATTAAACAGGGATATCCTGGGTCCGATAGGAGTATTGGAGTTAAAATTTCTGCTCATTCAACTTGCTCAGTAGGTACTTCATGGGCACCGCAGAATGGGGCATCTGCATGGCAGTTATGCAGAACAGCTACATGGTCCTTGACATTGGACAAATACTAGGATGTAATGGCGTCCGAGATTGCCGGAGGTGTGGGATGCCAGCTGATCTCAGATGTTTAATTTAAAAGGGGCAATCACTTACAAGGCAAAACAAAGTTCCAGGAAGTAGAACAGTAGAGTTCTAGGTAGCAAACCTTGAGAACAAACATGCAATAAGAATGTAGAGAACCCTTGATAAATACATGATTAACAATTGTACAAAAGACTAAAAGGGTCTATTTACTAAGCCTTGGATAGAGATAAAGTGGACGGAGATAAAGTGCCAGCCAATCAGCACCTGAGTGCCATGTCACAGGCTATGTTTGAAAAATGACAGGATCTCATTGGCTGGTACGTTATCTCCATCCAGGGCTTCGTAAATACACCCTTATGTCCAATATTCTGACATGTCAAAAGGAATTCCTCACATTTATAAAACTGGTAACAATGATGGAAGGACCTCAACAAATTGAACATTTTTAAAGTTTTTAAAACTAGACCTGAAAAGGAAAAAAACAAAAAACAAAAACACACATGGATGTTACAGCTTACCTTCGACTGGACTGCTGGTTCATCCTGGTTGATGCTAGACTTCGATTTTTGTTGCCAATCAGTAATATCTTGCACGCTTCCTCGGTGCTGGTAATATTTAACCACTTTAAGTCTATTAAAAGATTTCTTTACTTAACAGATGATAAAACACAAAGTGCATCAGTTAATGGAGCTACAATAAATGCAAATAGCAGCTTCCAATTAAAAGTTTTAGAGCAAACTGAATGCATAAGAGCATAGGTTCTCAAACTTGGGGCCGGATGTAACAATGCCATCAGCCGGCGAGAAAGAGAAGGAGGAGGGGTCAGGAGTGACAGAGGGACCTTCCTTGCCACCACAACCAGGTAAATTGGTGTAACCCATGTTCTGAACAACTGCAGCGTATTCAGAAGGTCAACCACCATTTAACACGGGTGCCAGAGAGGCTCATTAAACTTTGACTATACTTTCTCACACAGATAATTATATCTTTTACACGACATAAATGTTAAGAGTTACCAATATTAGTAAAGACTTTTGGAATTTTAATTATTTGTGTATACAAGTCTTACTAAATCTTGTAAGACTTTTATACACAAACATCGACTTCTATTAAAAAGGGGTACAATATATATGGGTAGGGTAAACTTTCCAGGTAGAGCAGACTTAAAGATTAATGCTCAATAACTACATAAGAGTTTTAAAAAGGTTATGCTTATTTCATTGTGAATAACTGAACTCTTAAGTCAAAGAGGGAGGTATATCAAAGCTTGTAACGAGTCAGTTCCAACTATCATTGTCACACAGCATGTAACATGACAGAAGCCGTTTGGAGAAAGACAGAGTACTAATGGGGAGATGAGAGAGAGAGAGATAAAGTACTACCCAATCAGCATCTGTCATTTTACAGGATCCGTTTGTAATGTGTCAGTAGCAGATTAGTTGCTCTCCCTCCATTGGCTGGTTAGTACTTTATCACTCTCCAAGCATTGATAAATCTCCCAATAATCTTTTGATGCTTTGCTAGTCCCTGGCTAGCAAAGCATGCTGGGATTGTACCTCAAATATAAACACAGTAAGAGGATAACCTTTAACATAGGAAGTGCCTGACTGATCATCACAGATCTTCAATGTTGGTCTCTTTTGGTTCTTTGATGAAGGGAACTGGTCCAGAAGGTCATATACATACTCATTGTAGATTTCAAAGAAAGATACCCAAGTAGCAAATTGGTAAATGTTTGTGTCATCACCTTTAAAAATAAATAAAAGATATGTAATAGGGAAAGTCAGGAAACTGCATACTTCAAAAGATAACATCTACAGTAGTTATTATTCCATTTAAGCAAATGTATTCATTCACTAAACAATACCCGCCACGTTCAGATTTACCTAGATAGCCAGGTGAAAGATCAGACACATTCTGTAGATTGACTGAGCTCTTAACAGTCTTCATACCATCCTGTAACATTTACAGAAGGAAATAATACTATGATACAAGTCTTGTTTGCATATTAATTGACGTTTAGAAAAATACTACATTCCTTGTAGTTGTAACGTGCACACAGATAGAAAGCATGCTTGTAAACGCAGTAAAGATATAAGACAATTTCAAGATTCATATGAATGTCTAGATTGACCTGAATAGGCTTCCTGTAAACAGTTCATTATGAAAAAATTGAAGGCGGCATATGACAATGCTGGTCTGTTAGCGGTTCCTAATAAGGTCAGAGCCATACACCCAGTAAGCGAGATAAAAGGGAGGTGTGACAGGACAAGGTTAACATCAAATCTATCCCTCATATGGTGCATAAGGTGATTCAGGCATGGCCACAGAGAGCGGCTAGGTGCTGAGGAGCGGCGAGTACATCATTTTAAGTATTCCCACTATGTATTAACAGCTTAATGCAGGAGATTTTACAAAAATCTCCTGCAAATGGCCAATTAGTGCTGCAGAGCCTATTACCATCAATATGGACTGTGGCCTGGCCCTCACTGTATGTCCCATCCTCAAATTGTCCCCATAAGCAGAAAGTAGTTCATGCTTTCTCACAGGACAGGGATCTTATGATCCCTCTCCTGTAGCCTCTGTCCAGCTTCGCAATTGACACTGTATGCATGTTGCGGTGTCATATTCTCTGTAAACTGTGAGAGACGCCACTAATATGACTGACTGAGATTTGCAGGGACATTGGTCATCGTTACCCCTTTACCTGCAAGTTTTCTTAAACATGAAAGTGTATCGCTATACAGACTGTTAGCAGAGCTGCCATGATTATCAATATATAGGCCCTTAGACATAAATGAAGAACCTAATAATCTACAATATATATATATATATATATATATATATATATATATATATATATATATATATATATATATATATATATATATATATATATATATATATATATATATATATATATATATATATAAAAAAACACCACACACACACCTAGCTGTTTGGGGATTCAAAATCCTTGATCTTTTTTGGCTGCCATTCATCATGCTTTGAGTTACTGCATACTGACCTCCTTTATACTGGAGAGGAGGGAGGCTTTTATAGCTTCCTCCTGCTTTACTTGGGCAGCATCTAGCTTCATAACATCATTGCCTAGATAGGGCTTGAGATTCTTCTTAGGGTACTGCCGACCTCTAATATGATCAAAAAGGACATCCAGCGCTCGTGGAAGTATACCTCCATCTTTTGGGCTTCCTGTATGGGTAAAATACTGGTTTTAATCATTAGTGCACAGCAAGAGAATCCTTGATAGGCACAGTCTTCATGGAGTATAAAAGCTCTAAAATGACATTCCAACATTGGTCATCTTTAGCTTACATTTTGGAGTTGCACAATTAGCGGACCTTTCGCTTTTACATGTCAGAGAATGTTTTTTTTCACCCAACAGTCTGTTATGAAAGAGCAGAATGAGTTTTGCACGCACTCTAGCTCAGGACAGTCTTCTGACATGATATTCTCAGTACTTATAAAGCAAAGCAAGCTTTGTGGGGCTTCTACCGATAATGGGAGTCATTCCGAGTTGATCGCTCGCTGCAGAATTTCACAGCACAGCGATCAGGTAAACAAAATAGGAAAATAATAAAAAAAAATAAAAAAAATATATATATCGTCCAGGTACAAAAAGAGAATCTGTGCTGGATTTAGCGAAGATTCCATTCGCACAGCCGAACGCAAGGTGATTGACAGAAAGAGGGCATTTATGGGTGTCAACTGACCGTTTTCTGGGAGTGTTTGGGAAAACGCAGGTGTGTCCAGGCATTTGCAGGGTGGGTGTCCAATGTCAATTCCAGCACCAAAATAAGACTGAAGTGATTGCAAGGGCTGAGTAAATCCAGAGCTACTCAGAAACCGCATAAACTGTTTTTTGCTGCGCTCGGCTGCACAGGCGTTCGCACACTTGCAAAGCAAAAATACACTCCCCCGTGGGCGGCGACTATGCATTTGCATGGCTGCTAAAAATAGCTAGCAAGCGATCAACTTGGAATGACCCCCAATGTTCTCAATAAGACTTGTTGGCGAGGTTATTAAAACTATGTGTAAATACTCCCAGCACCACAGATTAAAAATACATTGTATTCTCCCCAGATCACATTATGTCACAGATAAACAGTTTACGTAATGCCCCCATATACGTGATGATAGAGCGGCAGCAGCCTGGACCCTTTGTAGCCCAGCACACAGTAGCATCTCCTCTCTCCCACCGCTGTACGGTTCAGTGCAACAGGTGGAAGGGGGGGCCTTTCCCACCATGCAGCATCAGTACATCAACTAATGTCCACTGTCACAGTACACAGATGAAGAAGGAATGAATATTAGAATATATTATATATATTATATATATATATATATATATATATATATATAAAATCAATCAAACACGGAATGGTGCGGCACTCCAATGATTCACAAAGGCAGAGTAATTAAAGATGCAACGTTTCAATGCCCGTTTATTAAATTGGCATTTTCGTCAGGTATAATACAAAAAGGGAAACAGCTTACCTTAAATACACAGTATCACCCATTGTGGCGCGAATGCCGCAGCGGGACTGCACACCCGGTGGCCGCGCGAAAAGATGACGTCATGACGTTCTGTAACAGGAACGTGCAGCATCGTGAGACTAAACCCATCACCATAGAAACAGTGTGTAATCAAACACTATACGGCTGACCATGATAGCGGTGCAGGATAAGCACTTAACTAAAGACACATTTAAAATATTTTAACAAAAAATGAACAAAAGACAAAAATTTGAAAAAGCAGACTGAACATCAGTTAAGGGCTGTTGGCCAACACACTGATCCCAGAGTGTTCGTTAAGGCCCCTAGGTGAAAGTGTCCCCAAACGAAAGATCCACTTTGCCTCACATTGCAATAACTTGAGACCACGATTACCCCCACGTAAAGAATGGGGGATATGGTCAATCATCCTGTATTTTAGTGAAGCGAGGCTATGCGCAGCCAGCGCAAAGTGTCTTGCAACTGGCTGATCTCTCTTCCCAGAAACCAAGGCAGCTTTTATAGAGGAGCGATGGGCTGCCATACGTTCTTTAAATGGTCGTTCAGTCTTTCCTATATAGGAAAGACCGCAGGGGCAAATTATCTGATACACAGTGTAAACAGAATTACAGGTAAGTCTATGGAAGATCTTTAGGGCTTTGCCAGTAAGCGGATGATAAAATATATCTCCAGGGATTAAGTATTTGCACGTCACACAGGTGCACCGTATACATCCTAATTTACCCCTATATAAATTTGGAGCTGGTTGCGAAATATCTGATTTAACAAGGATATCACGGATATTACGTCCGCGCTTATAACTAGGCATAAGCTCTGTGTCTGTAAGGTTACAATCTGAATCAGACTTAATGATGGGCCAAAGGTTCTTCGCTATTTTGTTAATCTTAGGACTAATCGGGGTGTATTGTGTTACCCAAGGTAGTGAAGGTTTTGAGTTGCTAATTTTAGGCTTTAACAATGTAGCTCGATCAATGCTCAAAACCCTAGCTTTGGTTTTTTGAAGCTGGGTATAGTCATAACCACGTGACAAAATTTTTTTTAAAAGGGAATCGATCTGTGCTTCTGCCAGTTTAGTATCAGACGTGATACGTCTGACTTATAAATTGTGAGTACGGCAAGCCCTGGATCAATGATCTAGGATGGCAGCTAGAAGATAACAAAAGGTTGTTGCGATCCGTCGGTTTTGAATATAAACTGGTTGAGATGCAGCCATCCTTAATGGAAATAGCGACATCTAAATAATGTATCTCAGTGGAACTAAATGAAAAGGTAAATTTGACAGGGCTATCACTAGAATTATGTGACTCCAGGTGATGAACCAAATCTATACTATCTCCCTGCCAAAAAATCAGTAAGTCGTCGATATAGCGACAAAAAAATAAAATCCTATTTGCAATAATGGAATCTGAAAAAAAATATTGAATGTTCCGCATCAAACATAAAAATATTAGCATAAGAGGGGGCTACCACCGCCCCCATCGCACAACCTACCAGTTGTAAATAAAACGAACCATCGTAAAGAAACATTTTTTTTGTCAATATAAAGCGAAGCAGATCCAACAAAAATGTAATATCAGGACCAACGTACGAGCTCTGCCCATGCAGAAAGCGTCCCACAGCAGACAAACCTAGATCATGAGGAATTACAGTGTACAAACTAACCACATCAATGGTGAACATAGTAATATCAACAGTAAATCTAGGTAAGGACATGAGTTTAACCAACAGTGAAGTGGTATCCAAGAGATATCTAGGATGATCTTTTATATAGGTTTGCAATACACGATCAACAAATACTGAAGCTGGCTGTGTCAGGCCCCCACGGGCAGCAATGATTGGTCTGCCCGGGGGGTCTGACATAGATTTGTGGATTTTCGGAATAGTGTAAAACAACGGAACCAAAAGGGAAAGCTGGAAGTAAAGCTTTAGACAGAGGTTCAGAGATCTGTAATTCCTCATGATCTAGGTTTGTCTGCTGTGGGACGCTTTCTGCATGGGCAGAGCTTGTACGTTGGTCCTGATATTACATTTTTGTTGGATCTGCTTCGCTTTATATTGACAAAAAAATTTTTTCTTTACGATGGTTCGTTTTATTTACAACTGGTAGGTTGTGCGATGGGGCGGCGGTAGCCCCCTCTTACGCTAATATTTTTATGTTTGATGCGGAACATTCAATATTTTTTTTCAGATTCCATTATTGCAAATAGGATTTTATTTTTTTGTCGCTATATCGACTTACTGATTTTTTGGCAGGGAGATAGTATAGATTTGGTTCATCACCTGGAGTCACATAATTCTAGTGATAGCCCTGTCAAATTTACCTTTTCATTTAGTTCCACTGAGATACATTATTTAGATGTCGCTATTTCCATTAAGGATGGCTGCATCTCAACCAGTTTATATTCAAAACCGACGGATCGCAACAACCTTTTGTTATCTTCTAGCTGCCATCCTAGATCATTGATCCAGGGCTTGCCGTACTCACAATTTATAAGAGTCAGACGTATCACGTCTAATACTAAACTGGCAGAAGTACAGATCGATTCCCTTTTAAAAAATTTTTTGTCACGTGGTTATGACTATACCCAGCTTCAAAAAACCAAAGCTAGGGTTTTGAGCATTGATCGAGCTACATTGTTAAAGCCTAAAATTAGCAACTCAAAACCTTCACTACCTTGGGTAACACAATACACCCCGATTAGTCCTAAGATTAACAAAATAGCGAAGAACCTTTGGCCCATCATTAAGTCTGATTCAGATTGTAACCTTACAGACACAGAGATTATGCCTAGTTATAAGCGCGGACGTAATATCCGTGATATCCTTGTTAAATCAGATATTTCGCAACCAGCTCCAAATTTATATAGGGGTAAATTAGGATGTATACGGTGCACCTGTGTGACGTGCAAATACTTAATCCCTGGAGATATATTTTATCATCCGCTTACTGGCAAAGCCCTAAAGATCTTCCATAGACTTACCTGTAATTCTGTTTACACTGTGTATCAGATAATTTGCCCCTGCGGTCTTTCCTATATAGGAAAGACTGAACGACCATTTAAAGAACGTATGGCAGCCCATCGCTCCTCTATAAAAGCTGCCTTGGTTTCTGGGAAGAGCGATCAGCCAGTTGCAAGACACTTTGCGCTGGCTGCGCATAGCCTCGCTTCACTAAAATACAGGATGATTGACCATATATACCATTCTTTACGTGGGGGTAATCGTGGTCTCAAGTTATTGCAATGTGAGGCAAAGTGGATCTTTCGTTTGGGGACACTTTCACCTAGGGGCCTTAACGAACACTCTGGGATCAGTGTGTTGGCCAACAGCCCTTAACTGATGTTCAGTCTGCTTTTTCAAATTTTTGTCTTTTGTTCATTTTTTGTTAAAATATTTTAAATGTGTCTTTAGTTAAGTGCTTATCCTGCACCGCTATCATGGTCAGCCGTATAGTGTTTGATTACACACTGTTTCTATGGTGATGGGTTTAGTCACATGACGCTGCACGTTCCTGTTACAGAACGTCATGACGTCATCTTTTCGCGCGGCCACCGGGTGTGCAGTCCCGCTGCGGCATTCGCGCCACAATGGGCGATACTGTGTATTTAAGGTAAGCTGTTTCCCTTTTTGTATTATACCTGACGAAAATGCCAATTTAATAAACGGGCATTGAAATGTTGCATCTTTAATTACTCTGCCTTTGTGAATCATTGGAGTGCCGCACCATTCCGTGTTTGCTATCTGTTTCCTGTGAGGGCACCCAATGTACTATTGCTCATAAGTGGCTGTGCCGGACCCACCTCGTTTATTATTAATATAATATAATATAATATAATATAATATAATCCTGGTTCCTGGTGTTCTGTTTGCCCCTGCGGGTGGGCGTCCTCTTGTTTTTGCTATTGCCCCTGCTGCCACTGCAGGGGAGTTCCCTAAAGGGACGTTGGTGCTTTCTGATGGACCTTCGGAATCATTAACCGCAAATTCACTATCACTGTTTGATGTCACCAGTTCGGCACTGTGATCCTCTCTGCGTTTGCGCCAGCTATGTCTAGCCCTGTAATTGTAGGGCTTATGATTACCGGGTTCACCACCAGAAACCCAACGGTAGACCTTATTGGTTTCGTAGTCCTCCTTTACTGTCAGAAATTTGTTCCGCTTAAATCTGATAAGCTCTTTTTTGTATGTCTCGTTCTGTTGTTGCAACTTTTGAATTAAGGACTGACTACTGTCCATCTGTAGCACTGCTTTGTGCGTTGTTTCCAACTGGTGTATTTTGTCCCTGGTAATCTTAAGCTCCCGGGCAGCTTCTTCCACCACCAGCAGCATCAGGTCGAGACTACATTTATTAAGGATGCCTATCCATCGGTTACAAAATTCTGCATTGAATCTGCCTATTGTGGGAACATTGTGGACGCGGAACCCGCGTGGAATCCTTTTCTCTTTATGATAATTGGATAGCGAGATCCCATGCATTAAATAATCGCATTCACGGCGTTTGAGCTTATTTAATTGATGGTAAACGTCATTCATGGTGAATTGTTCCTCCGAGTCGGCCAAACTCTCCGTGAAGTACAGCCTATCGGCATCTGCCTCTGTAAAGCTATATACATCAGTGTCCGCTGTAACCAGGCCTCCAAAGCCGGCCGCCATCTCTTGTGACATATCTGTATACACAACCAGTTTGAGTATGCCAGTAATAATACTAGAACGTTCAGGGTATTATAGAGCACTATGTCTCTCTATTGCAAAACAAGCAAAAAGTGTCCAGTGCCTTAATAAAGTGCTGAAGTGAAGTGAAGTGCTGTTGCTGTAAAGTGCAAAAAATCGTGCTTGACACAATAGGAGTATATATATGTCAGATCAATATAAGCATTCTGCAATATTAACAGCATTAGCAACGTGGAACTTGGTAACTACTCATACAAATAGAATGTTCAGGTGCAAGGTAACATTTTTCAAGTTCATTAGTTTGCAATAGTGCCCGATATGTTTGTATTTATGTGTTTTGCACAGGGTCGTCAGTGCGGCGAGTATGGAGGACAGTCCGGCAGCCGGGCACCAGTGTAAACCGGGTTTCCATGGAGACGCGATGCAGCGGAAGCAGGGGCTACGACGGCGTCCTGGTTCCCTAGGTAACGCAGGAGGCCAACGGCGCATGGACGGAGGACTCTACGGCGCACTGATGACATCACCGCACCTGAGACGGCCGGGCGAGACGCATAGTCCGCCTTCGGCCGCGTTGCTTCCCGCCAGCGGGTCTTCTTCACAATATAAGGTACTGTGTGTGTTTGTTTTAGTCACTTTTGGTTCACCTTGACAAAGGGGCGGGTGTGCCCCGAAACGTTGGCCTGGACACACTGTAACATGGATTAAATCTTCATATTTGTTTCACTTTTAAAAGTCTCTGAGTGCCGCTGCTTGTATAAGGTATTTGGAATATATATATATATATATATATATATATATATATATATATATATATATATATAATCTATATCTTGTGGCCCGGCACTCTCAGCATAATAGGATTACTCCGTCTGTTGCCTTCCGTAGTTAGGAGAGTGAAGCAACTCCCCAAATATGCAAGTCTTGAACGGCGGCACTCAGAACAAAAGAGACACGACACTGCAAGTTGTTGCCAACGTTTCAAAGCAGACAACTTTTTCGTCAGGGCATAAACAATACAAACATACACTCACCCATTTAAGTGCTCACCATCACCACGCCGCTTCCCGCCGCCGGCCTCCTCCGTTCTGCCGTGCGCGGGTTGATGACATCACCGTGCAACCCGTCACCATAGAAACAGCTGTAAACAATGTATTTACAATATGACAGTGCTCAGATGTTACAGATAGATAGAGATGGAAACATACAAATTGCACCAAAGTACTATGTATCCTGAGGGAATCAAGCAAAAATATCCACCTGGCCTCAAATCTATGTTGCGAATTTAAGGTTAGAATGGGACAACATAGATTTGCGATCCGGGAGGCTGTCCTCTCTGGAAAAAGTGAACAACCTGTTGCCCGGCATTTTGCCGTGGCAGGACATTCCCCTACTTCACTCAAACATAAGATAATAGATCATATTCCAGCATCACCCAGAGGAGGTAACCGTTCTAAGCTGCTTAGGCAGCGTGAGGCCAGGTGGATATTTTTGCTTGATTCCCTCAGCCCTAAAGGGCTTAATGAAAATAATGGTTTACATAGTTTCCTATAGTCCTATCACTCAGTGCATCATATGATCAGTTTTATAACTATTGTTATGTATTAGCTTTTACAGCAGGATACATAGTACTTTGGTGCAATTTGTATGTTTCCATCTCTATCTATCTGTAACATCTGAGCACTGTCATATTGTAAATACATTGTTTACAGCTGTTTCTATGGTGACTGGTTGCACGGTGATGTCATCAACCCGCGCACGGCAGAACGGAGGAGGCCGGCGGCGGGAAGCGGCGTGGTGATGGTGAGCACTTAAATGGGTGAGTGTATGTTTGTATTGTTTATGCCCTGACGAAAAAGCTGTCTGCTCTGAAACGTTGGCAACAACTTGCAGTGTCGTGTCTCTTTTGTTCTGAGTGCCGCCGTTCAAGACTTGTGTATATATGTATATACATACATACCATATTTACACACACATACACACTTTATTTTAGTCCATAGGGCCCCATTTTCTTAAGTGTTCAGAGCACCCTGAGGAATTAATCTGGCCTTGCCCCGGGAAAATGCCCCAGTTGCACGGATGTTAATCCAGTTCCAGGCAGGAGATTTACAAGTGTGAGATCATCCCCGCCCACACCATAATTTTTTTTTTTTTTTAAAGCTCCAACAATTAAAAGGCAAAAACAAGGTTGGCTTTGCATATATATTTTATTGCTGTTTTAGGGTAATAAATAAGGCCTGTTAGGTCAATTCTAAATAAGCCACATACCTTGGATTGTAAATGTTTTTCCAGCATTGGTTACGCCATATGTAAAAACAAGCCCATTCTGTCCATTGGCAAAAGAGGTGACCAGATCCTTTATTGTGCCTTCAAAAAACTCTGCCTGTGTCGTCTCATGTCCAAAGATCTGCCGAGCCGAAAATAAGAACGCACACACATTGGCACAACAGAGAAAACACACCAGAGAAACAAGCTAAGTAACGATAGCGGTGTACTACCCGGGAGAAGGTAAACTTATGCACAGACTGCCCAATGCCTCTTTCACAGTTTTTCATTGTAGAGGAGTCTTTAGGAGCACACAGCGAAACCATCTCAGAGTTCTCAATGGTCACACAATCCTAGAAAAAAACAAAACCCAGCACACACCATTAATGTACACAATTCTGCAAATAATAAAAAAAAAGGTAAAAGGGATATGTAGAAAGAGTATATTTACTTACAGTTTCTTATATAGCGCAGCATATTCCGTTGTGCTTTACAATTAGAACAACAGTAATTGAACAAAACTGGGTAAAAACAGACAGAGGTAGGAAGGCCCTGCTCGCAAGCTTACAATCTATAGGGAAATAGGCATAGATACACAAGGATAATGGACCATCTTGTGGACCATTATTGCATAATGGTCCACAAGATTGCTAGGTTCTTAATGGGTTGTAGGATGATACCCCGCAATGTTGGCCAAGTGTCAGGAGGGTGTGAGAGTAAAGATAGACAAAATATGTGATGTTGTGTATACTGTACAGAGAGGATGTAATTAGATAGGGAAGCACTGAAGGTTATGTGGGTGGGTCTGGAATTTGATAGGCTTGTCTGAAGAGGCGAGTTTTCAGGGAACGTTTAAAGGTTTGGAGACTAGAGGCGAGTTTTATTGTGTGTGGGAGGGCATTCCACAGAGAGGGTGAAGCCCAGATAAAGTCCTGTAATTTTGAGTGTGAACAAGTAATGTGTGTGGATGAGAGACCCAGATCTTGTGCAGAGCGGAGAGGTCGGGTAGGGAGATACTTTGAGATGAGTGAAGAGATGTATGTTGGTGCAGTTTGGTTAATAGCCTTGTAGGTCAGTAAAAGTATTTTATATTTAATACGGTAGAATACCGGTAACCATTGGAGGGACTGACAGAGCGGATCTGCAGACGAACGTCTAGCAAGGAAGATTAGCCTTGCAGCGGCATTCAAAATGGATTGTAGTGGTGAGAGCCTATGTTTGGGAAGACCAGTCATGAGACTATTACAATAACCAGTGTGGGAGATAATGAGAGCATGGATTAGAGTTTTTGCTGTGTCTTGTGTAAGATATGGTCGTATTTTGGATAGGTTTCTTAGATGTATGTAACACAGGGCCGGTTCTAGACCTTGTGGTGCCCAGGGCGTAAGTTTCCTTTGCCCCCCCCCCCCTCCCCCGAGACTGCAAAATAGGGTTAGTGCGCGCACAAAAAAATGGGGCGTGGCTTCATAGGAAAGGGGCGTGGTCAGTTTTGCTCCCTGTAGCGTTGTGCACCCTGTAGAGCTGTGCCCACAGTAGCTGTTGTGCCCCCTACAGCTGTGCCCCCATTAGTTGTGGCCCCTGCAGCTGTGCCCCCATTAGTTGTGCCCCCTGCAGCTGTGGCCCCATTAGTAGCGCCCAAAAGTAGCTGTGCACCTAGTAAAAAAATAAAAAATACTTACCAGCCCCGTTCCTGTTCCCGATCACTGCACTCTGTCTCCGGCGCCGCTTCTCTGCGCTATGGGAGAGACGTCATGACGTCTCTCCCATAGCGCTGCACAGAAAGGTCCTCTCCATGAAGGGAAACTAGACGCTACCTCACTGCGTGTCTAGATTCCCTTCGTGGAGAGGACCTTTTCAAACCCACCGCCGCCGCCATCCTAGTTAATAGCGGCTCTTGTCACGGCAGCGGCGCCCCGGGCAAAAGTACTGCTTGCCCGTGGCAAGAGCCGCTACTGATGTAACATGATCTTGAGAGATTGAATGTGGGGAACAAAGGACAATTCAGAGTCAAGAATGACACCTAGGCAGCGAGTTTGTGTGGTAGGAATGATTGCCCAGTTCTCAACAGTGATAGAGATATCAGGTTGGAAACTACTATTGGCTGGTTGAAATCTAATTAATTCTGTTTTGGAAATATTAAGTTTGAGGTGGCGAGATGTCATCCAAAATGAAATGGCAGAAAGGCATTCAGAGACACGGCCCAATACAGATGGTGACAAATCAGGGCAGGATAGGAAGATTTGAGTATCATCCACATGCAGATGGTACTGAAATCCGAAAGAGTTGATTAGTTTGCCAAGAGATGTGGTATAGATAGAGAAATGCAGAGGACCTAAGACTGAGCCTTGCGGTACTCCAACTGAGAGAGCAGGGCCGTAACTAGGGTGGGGGGGCTAAGGGGGCATGTGCCCCGGGTGCAGGATTTGAGGGGGCGCCAAGGAGTTACTGAGGAGCAGATTTTTTGTCTTTTTAAAACTCTTCTTTGCCATGCAATGCTGTGACTAGCATGCGGTGCACCGTATAAGCTATAGAAGCGCGCACTGTGCACCCAGTTAGCAGTATCAATCTTCACTTTGCCTACTAGATGGGGGGATTTGGTGTAGTTTATAGGGGGGTGTAGTGCAGTGATGTAGTGTACCATGTAGAGTATTTAGTGTGGTCATGTATTGCAGTATATAGGGGCATGTAGTGCACTGATGTGGTGTAGCATATAAGGGGATGTAGTGTAGCATATAGGGTATGTAGTGCAGTGCATAGGGGCATGTAGTGTAGTGATGTAATCCAGCATGTAGGGGATGTAGTATACTTTAACAACAGCCGAAGTAGTTTCACACAAGGTCTAGCAAAGCTTTTCAGTCGCACTGCTGGCCGCAGTGTGATTGACATGAAGTGGGCGGTTCTGGGTGGTAACTGACTGTTTTCTGGGAGTGTGTGGAAAAACGCAGGCATGTCAGATACAAACGCAGGCGTGCCGGGGGAAACGCAGGTGTGGCTGGCCGAATGCAGGGCGTGTTTGCGACGTCAAAACAGGCACTAAATAGTATGAAGTGATCGCAAGGTAGGAGTAGGTCTGGAGCTGCTCAGAAACGACACAATTTTTTTTTGTAGCCGCGTTGCGATCCTTTCGGTTGCACTTCTGCTAAGCTAAGATACACTCCCAGAGGGCGGCGGCTTAGCGTTTGCGCGGCTGCTAAAAGCAGCTAGCGAGTGAACAACTCGGAATGAGGGCCATAGTGCAATGTATGAGGACACACAGAGGAGCATGTAATTGAACACGCTGGCAGGGCATGTGATGCATAGGGCATTTGAGGCACATAGGGGAATAGTGTTCAGTAGTATCCCCTTTTTTCAAAATTTTTGATAATCTGATTATTTTAGTCTGTTTTTTTTATTTGTGTGATTTTTTTTTTTTTTTTGGGGGGGGGGGGGGGATGTGTGTGTGTGTGTGTGTGTGTGGCAAAATTACTGCCTTGCCCAGGGTGACGGAAATCCTAGTTTTGGCCCTGGAGAGAGGTAGTGAAGAGGAGGTGGAATCAGAGAAACGAACACTGAAGGAGCGATTAGGTAGGTAGGATGAGAACCAAGAAAGGGCTGTGTCCTGAATACCTAGGGATTGTAGTGTTTGTATGAGAAGAGAGTGGTCAACAGTGTCAAAAGCAGCAGGGAGATCAAGGAGAATAAGTAGAGAGTAATGTCCTTTAGATTTAGCAGTGACCAAATCATTCACTACCTTAATCAGTGCTGTCTCTGTGGAGTGTTGGTCACGAAATCCTGACTGAAGTGGGTCCAGTAGGCTGTGTGAGTTAAGAAAGTGTGTGAGGCGAGTGTAGGCAAGTCTCTCAAGTAGCTTGGAGGTGCATGGGAGCTGAGAGATGGGACAGTAGTTTGAGAGAGAGTTAGGGTCAGAATTTTATTTTTTTCAGAATGTGAGTAATCACTGCATGCTTGTATAGAGAAGGAAAGATACCAGTAGACAGAGAGAGATTACAGATTTTCGTTAAGGTTGGGATGAGCACAGCAGACAGAGCTTTACTAATTTGTGAGGGTATAGAGTCAAGGGGAGAGGTATTAGAGTAGACAGATGTAGGATTAAAGGAAGAGAAGGTGTTAGAGGGTTCAGGCAGGGAATT
Source organism: Pseudophryne corroboree (assembly GCF_028390025.1). NCBI lineage: Eukaryota > Metazoa > Chordata > Amphibia > Anura > Myobatrachidae > Pseudophryne > Pseudophryne corroboree. The sequence continues at coordinate 673,869,520 of NC_086448.1, forward strand.
GAGCAGGTTACTTGCTGTGGAAGAGCATACCATTTCATTTTGGATCTTGTCCTTGAAATAGGAAGCAAGATCTTGCGCACTGACAGTGGCTGGTGGGTTGGGTGAGAGAGGGACAAGAACGGATTTAAATGTATTAAAAAGTCGCTTGGGGTTAGAGGCTTGAGCAGAGATGAGAGATTGAAAATATGTTTATTTGGCAGTGTCCAGAGCATCACGATAAGAGTGGTAGGTAGTCTTATATGTGAGAAAGTCACTTGAACTACGAAATTTACGCCACTGGCGTTCTACTTTACATGAGAGTTTTTATAGGTGTCTAGTGTATTTAGAGTGCCACGGTTGACATCTAAGTCTACGTGGAGCGTGATGGGTAGCTGGAGCCACTTCCTCAAGTGCGGTTTCTAGAGCTTGGTTAAGGTGTGACACAGCAGTCTCAGGAGAGGTGAATGTAGAAATTGGTGAGAGCAGTGGTTGCAGAGAGGTAGATAGTTGTTGAAAATTAATAGCGTTAATATTTCTGCGGTTTAGAGGCGTCTTTGTAGACTTCAGGGACATTGAGGTATATTGACCACTGCTGTCTTGTTGGGGTCTCACACCCCAGATCTAGTATTAGGGACCCACCAGAGACAAGATCACCTACAGATGTAGCCACATTCATCCTGGCTACATCCGCACCCCGGCAATAGCAGGGCACAGTCGCGCCTGGGGCGTGCGTGCATCACAGACGTGCACCATTCACATGAATGGGAACGTTTTTGTTCACTGGCATGGCTAGGTGGCAGAACGCCTAGCTGCGCCAGCAGTGCATATTTGCGATGTAGCGAGCGTGGCTACATCTGTAGACACTGGTTGGTGGGCTAATATTTTTTGGGCAAAAATGCATACCAAGCACCTTGAATTGGCTCTATGTTATATTGCAGAGCTTAGTATAATTATTCTGACTAGCAGTTCTTGGTATTGTGGAGTGTGTATCGGCATTGTATTTTCCCACAGAGAACCTAGTTGAAGAAGAAGAAAAAAAGAAAAAAAAAAGAAGAAAAAAAAAAAAAAAAAAAAAGAAGGGGGGGGGGGGGGGGGGACACGGGGGTTTATCTATAATGATAATTCCCTTTTTTTAAAAGAGCAATTCAGGACGCTTGTGACAGCTACAGCTTTGAGCACAGTGTTTAAGGTGGATGTTTACTTCTGTACTGTTGTTACTCTGCAAGATCTACTGTACTTGCTGATGAAGAACAATGATACTTTTCATGACTTGTTCATGTATCGTGTTCTACTCACATGTGGTTCCATATGAAGTGGCCACAAGAAGCTTTAATTTGAAAATTGTTGTAGCCATAGGGATCATGGTGCCTTATAACCAATGCTGAGGCAGGGCATGGATGATCCAATTTGAATGTATATCTCTGATTTATTTTTATTTTTTCCAACAGCTACGTACATTGGGGGTCATTCCGAGTTGATCGCTAGCTGCCGTTCACTGCATAGCGATCAGTGTAAAAAATGGCTAATCTGCGCATGCTCCGTACAGGTGAAAAGTCCATTGTGGTTTTGCACTGGTTCTAGCGACGATTCCAATCGCACAGCTGGCCGCAAGGATATTGACAGAAAGTGGACGTTTCTGGGTGTCAACTGACCATTTTCAGGGAGCGCTTAGAAAAACGCAGGAGTGGCCGAAAAAACGCAGGCGTGGCTGGGCGGGTGTGTGACATCAAAAGCCGTCCCTCAGTCGTTAGAATCAACGCACGCGAAGATTAACTACAGGGCTACTCTTATTTTGCACAAAACCATTTTGTAGGTGCTCTGCTGCACAAGCGTTCGCACTTCTGCAAAGCTAAAATACACTCCCAGTGGGCAGAGACAGTGCGTTTGCATGGCTGCTAAAAACTGATAGCGAGCGATCAACTCGGAATGACCCCCATAATGTGGGTAAGGTGAGATCAGGGAGATTGCTGCAATTTCAGGGAGACTACCTGATGTTCAGGGAGAGTCGGTAAGTATGTATATAATTTGTCCTTAGACGAATGTGTAAGGGAATATGAAAACATAGGTGTTGGTCATTCAGAGAGCTATAGGGGCAATTTAATTGGCTATATGTGAAGTGTGATTCTGGAATAGGACATTATGTCAACAAGCTTAAGTGCTTTCACACACATCTCACAGAGGTGTGCAGGGAAACTACCATAACAGTTATGTGCATTACTGATCATAACTGCATCCCTCCCCCATAGTAGGGATGGCCATCGATGGTGATATGGAAAGTAACCATCAAGGCTGTCAACTATGCAGTGGATAACCATCGATGGTCATCCCTGTTTTTTCACCGACTGGCCCATGGGCCAATCAGAATACAGGGGTGGGGCTTCACATGTGTCGGGGCAAAGCTATGCTCCGTGTCCCAGCACCACATAAAAAAAAAAAAAAAAAAAAAGGAAAAATATTTGGTTATACCTTTCCATCGATGGCAAAAGTATTGTACAGCGTCCATAAAACATCGATGAGTTTGAATCATCGACGGTCATCCTTACTCCATAGATAGCTCACCACCACTAGCTGCACAGAGATGCTAGTCACTTAGGGCTACTTTATCATTTAGTGAAAGCTGAGAATACTGCTGCTGATAAACAAGTGTTAGTTGGCTACCTTATGCAACATGCCTTCTCCACACTTTGATTGTAAATTCATTTGGGCAAGGCTATCCTCACCTTCTATTTTATGTCATGATCCTTTAAAAGTACAGCACTGCACAATAGCTCAACAATAAATAGAGAAGGGGGGGGGGGGTTAGTAGTAGTGATTTGTTTGAACTGAAAAATTAGAAAAGAATAATATATAAATATACATTTTGCACACTAACCTGGGACTCGTTATTTGCAAGCTCTGCCTTTGAAAATGGTCGGACTCTCAAAAATACCTTCAATGGATGTGTTGCTTGATCATTCTAAAGAAAAAAAAAAATTCCACAGACACTAAAAATACTATGATCAGAAGTCCAGAGGTCTGTGGATCTACAAATCTCAATAGGGCATGGGAATAAGCAGGTTCTATGCATTATCTCCATAATGGCAAGGAACTAGTTCCCCTGCTCAATATTTAAAGGATTGACAAATTAAATAACCAATACAGACCGGAAGAAGTTAGGTTATGAAATACTTCTTTCTAAAGATTACCTGTAGTTCACTTTACCAGTCTAGCACAGGGCTACACAATGAAATCTGGTGTCGCATAACTCGCATTGCTTGTAATGAAATTGATTTTAAAACTTGCATGCAACATGTCCAAAGTTTCAAAATTGCTACTCGTTCGGCCCTGTAGAGGAGTATCTTAATTAGGCTTACCATACTATCCCTTTAAACCGGGACACTCATGAATAACACAAATTCTGTGGCTGGCTGGCTGACGCCAAGCCTGCATGCCACCTGGTTTTAGCCACAGAATCTGTGTAATTCAGGACTGTCCAGTTTAAAGGAATAGTCTGTAAATCATAATCTTAACTCCTCACATCACTATATCTAATGTTAAACTAAACTAAAGTTCACAAATAGATTAAAGTACCTTAGCTTGAATAATAATAATAATAATAATAATAATAAAAAAAAAAAGACAGTTTAGTTCTGCCTTTCTTTAACATAACAGTTTTTTAAATAATATTTAGTTATATAATTTTGTACCAAAAAGTAGTCCCAGTTGCAGATGTATATTCCCCCAGAACACCCACTTACCAGTGCTGAGGAGTCAGAGACTAGGGGGTCACCTACAAGACTGCATGATGTGGGATCCAGTACAGAGCTCAGGTCTGCAGGGAACATGGAGCTTTCATCTCTAGTGTCCATTGTACCAACTGCAAAAGTAAACCCACAACTTAGTGCAGCAGCTGAGTCTTAAAGAGAACTGAATATATACACAGGCAAAGCCATGGTTGTGGGTAAAAGCCGGATCAATGCTAAGTCTATTGAAATAGCTGGATCCATATAGAGGCTATTGAAAAACTGGATTAACACTAAATGCACACACTAATTTTGCCCCGATAGAAAAGCCAGATCTATATTAAGTCTATTGAAAAAGCCAGTTCCACACTAAGGGCCTGATTCAGAGGTGAAAGTAAATGCGGCTGTCTGTACATCTTCTGCAGCAGTAACGTATGCTAATGCTCTAGTGTACAGCCATGCATCCGGATGTGCAAGGACTGAGACACTGACTCACAGCGTCTGTACACACTACTGGTGCGTCTTTACATGCACACCGGTTGCAGCCCTATGGTAGGTGCAATTCCTCTGCCTGAGACTGGCGTCCAATGTGAGCAGCTGGGCAGCTGTATGTACTCACATGAGATCCTACCTGTGCATGCGTCCGATTAGTCAAGCCCCTCTTACAACCTAGGGGGTAATTCTGAGTTGATCGCAGCAGCAAGTTTTTTAGCAATTGGGCAAAACCATGTGCAGTGCAGGTGGGGCAGATGTAACATGTGCAGAGAGAGTTAGATTTGGGTGGGGTGTATTCAAACTGAAATCTAAATTGCAGTGTAAAAATAAAGCAGCCAGTATTTACCCTGCACAGAAACAAAATAACCCACCCAAATCTAACTCTCTCTGCAAATGTTATATCTGCCCCCCCCCCCCTGCAGTGCACATGGTTTTGCCCAACTGCTAAAAAATTTCCTGCTGCGATCAACTTGGAATTACCCCCCTAGTCTCTGCCCAGGAATACCCCATACATTGTGTACAGTTCTCAGTGCGTGCATCTGAATCTGTACAGCAATTTATTTATTATTATTATTACCAGTTATTTATATAGTGCACACATATTCTGCAGCGCTTTACAGAGAGAATTTTGGTCCATTCACATCAGTCCCTGCCCTAGTGGAGCTTACAATCTATGTTCCCTACTACATGTATACGCACACACATTCACGCTAGGGTTAATTTTGTTGAGTGCCAGTTGACCTACCAGTATATTTTTGGTTTGTGGGAGGAAACCCACGCAAGTACGGAGAGAATATACAAACTCCACACAGTTAGGGCCATGATGGGAATTGAACCCATGAACTCGGTGCTGTGAGGCAGTAATGTGAACCATTACACCGTCCATACTGCCCTGGCAATTATGTATGAACACCATCAGAATGCATGCGCAGTGCCACTCAGGAACATACATATACCAACCACATCCGACATCAACACTGCGTCAACCTGTGAGTAAGGACCTAAATTCACATGCAGGCACATGCAGATCCACACTCAGGGGCGCTTTAAGAGAGGAGGATGAGGCCTTTGTGCTGCCTCCTCCATTCCTGCTCCATCCTCTCTGCAGGCAGCGCTCGAGAGTTTGAGCACTAGAGGGCTCAGACTCAACTGCGCATTTGCAGATCACCAGGAAAATGGCGTGGTGGACATTTTCCCAGTGATTTCTCTATTACGCATGCGCAGAACACCGTGAAAATGGCCACTGTGCCATTTTCACAGTGATTCCACAGTGCTGCTGACATTGGCGCAGGACTCCAGAGGGGTAAGGAATCAAAAAAATGGGTGCAGTGTATGCGATGGGGGCCCCCTCTGGACTCAGGGGCCCATGTGCACCGCACACACTGCACCCATTATAGATACGCCAGTGCCCACACTACATTCACACATACACCTTGGAAAGAGATAAAATTATAAAATTGGGAGAGATAAAATGGGTCTATTTACTAAGCCTTGGATGGAAATAAAGTGGATGGAGATAAAGTACCAGCCAATCAGCTGCATGTCACAGGCTGTGTTTGAAAAATGACAGGAGCTTATTGGCTGATACTTTAACTTCATTCACTTTATCTCCACCCAAGGCTTAGTAAATAGACCCCAAAGTACCAACCAGCTCCTGTTATTTTTGAAACACGGGGCATCATTTCTGCTTGTATGCAATGGGCGATTATCACGCAATGGGGTGATTATTGGCAGACTGCGCATGTGCTTATAGCAATGCGCATGCGGGAAGGGGCCGCTGCAATCTCACTCGCAATGATAATTTCATGGAGAAGTGACTGACAGGAAGTGACTGTTAACAGAGAGTTTATCGGGAGTGGTTCGGAAAACGCAGGTGAATCATGGCTGTTTTCGGGGTGTGTATCTGCCGCCAGCTGCGGCCTTGTACGTGTAAAATGGTGTATGTGCCGCTATTGCGTAGCCATAGACCAACCCTTCTACCCGATGTTCCTCATTTTTGCATGTAGGCTGCAAATGTGTAAGTGGTTGCAATGAGTCCGGTGGGCGTCTCTTTTCATTTCTGAGCAGCATTTTCCATTGCTAACATTAGCAGCTCCGTAGCCTAGAGATTCACAATTTGCATACAAACATGAATTAGGCCCACAGCCTGTAAAATGTAAGGTAGAAGCTGATTGGCTAGTACTTTACCTCTCATAATTTTATCTCTCTCCGAGCTTTTAGTGGATCTGGATTTTTCAATAGACAAGGTATGGCTCTAGCTTTTCTGGGAGTGTAAAAGTAGTGTGGATCCAGCTTTTCTGTGTGTGCATGCTTGTGAATTTAGGGCCTGATTTGGAGATGTACACCTGATACTTTATGTACATCTCAGATTGTTAGAGATTGTGCATGCGCCAGTCTCCTGTGAGACTGCTCGCAGTCCGCTCTTAGCTGCAGTATGATTGACATCCTGCAGTGTTTGGAGCGAGGAGCATGCTCAGACTGGCCCACAGGGGTACAGGAGAAACCACCGGTAGGCCCTACTGCCTGGGAGCCCTCCTCCTCTAGGGATCAGGTTCTAGACTGTGCACTTGAATTATATATTATACATATGTTACCTTATACTGCACAGGATTATGATGTATTCTCTACAGTGCATTGCTGTCATTAATCTGGCACATTATCATGCATGCACTAGCATTAATTACTATATAAATTATCAAGGAGTACAGAACAGGTACTCTAAAATGGTTAGCCAAACCTCAGTGGTGGCTGTCCACATCCCCTTTGGAGGCTGGCCACACTTCTAATCAGAGCCGGCCCTAGGCATAGGCAAACTAGGCAAATGCAGAGGGCATTTGGTATGCCCAGGGGCACAAGCAGCTTCTGCTGATTAAAATGATATGCGGCATGCCTATATTCTGTGTGTGACTGCGGCTGTATCTGCATATGAAATGCTACATTACAGTGTATTCCTGGAAATCACTGTAATGTAGCATTTTGTATGCAGATACAGCCACAGTCGCACAAAGAATATAGGCATGCAGCCTATCATTCTAATCAGCAGAAGCTGCTTGTGCATACTAGCCACATAGTAATGAAAATAAGATGCATTTTCATCAAAAAAGGTACACAACATTAGCAGAGATGGCCGGGAGCTGCCAGCTGACTAACGCCAGGCATCTCATGCTGCATGGTGTATTGAGGCAAGATGTATGAGTACACATCTGTATCCAAGCAGAGGCAAAAGGTCACAGTGTTAGCAGCCATGTGAGTGCTGTGTGCGGGTGGGTTGGTTTTGCAGTAGTGTTCAGCATATGTGTAAGGGGCTTTATGTGTGTCATGTGTATATGCATTAATAATGTTCGGCATATGTGTAAGGGGCATTATGTGTGTCATGTGTATATGCATTAATAATGTTCGGCATATGTGTAAGGGGCATTATGTGTGTCATGTGTATATGCATTAATAATATTTGGTATATATGTAAGAGGCATTATGTGTGTCATTATGTGTATAAGGACATTAATAACGTGTGTCATATGTGTAAGGGGCACTACTGTGTGGTAATATGTGTATAAATGCATTACTAATGTGTGGCATTATGTGTATAAAGTGCTCTACTGTATGGTGTAACATATAGAAAGGGCAGTACTGTGTGGTCTAATGTGAATAGAGAGCAATATGGTGTGGTGTAATGTGAATAAGGGGCACTACTGTGAGGAGTAACGTATGTAAGGTAAAGTGGTACTACTGTGTGATGTAATGTGAATTAGGGATACTATTGTGAGGAGTAACCTATATAAGATAAAGTGTTAGTACCTTACTGTGTGATGTAACATGAATTAGGGACACTATCACATGATAAAATGTGAATAAAGTTGCACTACTGGGTGGCATAATTTGAGTCGGGGGTACTATTTTGTGGCCATACCCCTTCCCAGCAAGGACACGCCCCTTTTTGGCCTGTGCACTGAATGTACTCACTATTCCTATTTAAAATATAGGGGGTAGGAGCACCAAAATGAGGACTGCTGTGTTTTTGAGGAGTGATGGTGCTGGAAAAGGGGTGCTGGGTCAGAGGCAGAACTAGCAGCAGTGCTAGGGGGCACCAGTCAAAATCTTGCCTAGGGCATCATATTGGGTAGGGCTGGCTCTGCCTCTAATCATGGGCCCCTACCACTGCATACCCCCAGTGGGCCCTTCATGCTCCAGTCCGACACTGGCGGGGAGTAACAATGGGGACATGCCGAGGCCAGGGTCTGCGTCTTCTCATGCAGGCTTCCTGGCCACGGCTAAGCTGTTCCACTGGTTATTGTGAGCAAGCTGAGGGTTATTCAGAGAACCAATAGTTGCAATGAGGATCTGAGGCTGCATTTTCGGATGTAGCACTCGGATCTGCAATGTATACAGGAGGCAATTATTTTACAGTATCCAGACTATAGACTATACACTAAAAAGGTCTACAGTCAATATGTCTATCATTAGTGGTAGACATGCATTAGGTCGACAGGTTCAAAAGGTCAACATGTAGAAGGTAGACAGTTCAAAAGGTCGACAGGTTCAAAAGGTTGACACACATGGATGGTAGACACACGTTTTTCCATTTTATTCAACTTTTTCATACTTTACCATCCACATGGATTGCAATTGGGAATAGTAACCTGTGCCAAGCGCAGGGGTAGTGGAGTGTGGTACCTTGCCTGAAGCATGGCGGGCAGACGTGGTTCACTAATAGGGCTTGTTTGTGGCAGAAAAGTGATCACCTATTACTGACTCCTCTCACTGCATCATGGGCAAGTAACTTCATCAGGCTCCTACACCGTCACCAGGAAATGCTTACTTCTGGGTATGCGTGGTCAAACTGCTGAGACACTGGCTGGTTGTTGTCAGCTAATTTCTCTCTGGTCTGTAATACCCCTTATTCACTGATGCAATATATTTGAAATTTGAGAGGACTCCCACACCAGAAATATGAATATGCTGATGACTCAAAGAGAATATATCATTATACTATTCTTGGAAAATAATCCCCATATTTAAATCAAAATGGTGCTACTAGCTGGTTCAATATATATACACAACCAAAAAGAAAAAGAAAGAATCAGTTTAATTACAGCAGCACTTCCCACAAAAATATATTTTAATTGTACTTTCTTCAATAGCGCAAAAAAAATCCAAAAATACCCACTACCCATATGTGATGTATATATCTATTAATATCACATATAAGGTATTATATGCTCCCTTTGTTCTTGGTATCATAGAAAAGCAAAGTATATAAAATATACAGATAGAAAACCGTAGAGAAAAATTAGAAAGAAAAAATTATTCTGTGTAAATAAAAATGTGATTTTAAAACAATTGCTTATGCACGGTTTATTCGAGATATTTTTTTATTCTTTTATATGTTTAAATTTATGTTCCACTCATAGAACTTCACTGTAAATTCTTCCTGGTAATGATATTACATGATTGTTACAAATGTAGCAATATATTCATAGTGGTCACAAATGTAGCAGTGTAGTCACAGGTGTTTACTCCTTCCCTCTTCTGTAGTTACTTTTGTAACATAGGCCCTCATTCCGAGTCGTTCGCTCGGTATTTTTCATAGCATCGCAATGAAAATCCGCTTAGTACGCATGTGCAATATTCGCACTGCGACTGCGCCAAGTAATTTAACAATGAAGATAGTATTTTTACTCACGGCTTTTTCATCGCTCCGGCGATCGTAATGTGATTGACAGGAAATGGGTGTTACTGGGCGGAAACACGGCGTTTTATGGGCGTGTGGATGAAAACGCTACCGTTTCCGGAAAAAACGCAGGAGTGGCTGGAGAAACGGGGGAGTGTCTGAGCGAACGCTGGGTGTGTTTGTGACGTCAAACCAGGAACGACAAGCACTGAACTGATCGCACAGGCAGAGTAATGTTGAAGTTACTCAGAAACTGCAAAGTAGTTTGTAATCGCAATATTGCGATTACATCGGTCGCAATTTTAAGAAGCTAAGATACACTCCCAGTAGGCGTAGGCTTAGCGTGTGTAACTCTGCTAAATTCGCCTTGCGACCGATCAACTCGGAATGAGGGCCATAATTGCTTCACTGTGAACCAGCTAAATGTATTATTAGCAGCTTCTATAATGTGGGATATATTTTCATTGTAAACGGTTAGATATGTCACGTTACACAATGGTGGTCATTCCGAGTTGATCGCTAGCTGCATTTGTTCGCAGCGCAGCGATCAGGTTAAAAAACGGCAGTTCTGCGCATGCGTATGCGGCGCAATACGCACGCGCGATGTACTGGCACAATGAACTATGTAGTTTTGCACAGGGTCTAGCGATGCATTTCAGTCGCACTGGTTGCCACAGAGTGATTGACGTGAAGTGGGCGTTTCTGGGTGGCAACTGACCGTTTTCAGGCAGTGTGCGGAAAAACGCAGGCATGCCAGGGAAAACGCAGGTGTGGCTGGGCGAACGCTGGGCGGGTGTGACGTCAAATCTGGAACTGAATGGTCTGAAGTGATCGCAAGCGCTGAGTAGGTTTTGAGTTACTCTGAAACTACACAAAAAATTTTTGCAGGCGCTTTGCGATTAAAACGTTCGCACTTCTGCTAAGCTAAAATACACTCCCAGTGGGTGGCGGCATAGCATTTGCACGGCTGCTAAAAACTGCTAGTGAGCGATCAACTCGGAATGACCCCCAATGTTAGTTAATTCTAATCACAGCACATACAGTTTTTTATTGTTATTACTATTATATGTATCAAGTCAACTGAGACAATAGTTTGAACCAAGAATCTGCTGGATAGCGTTCTTGCTGAAAAATCCAACCTCATGTGTCCATTAATATCTGGTATTTCCAAATGAATGCTCCTATTATACCCCTTTCACATCGCACTAAAAACCCGGTATCGACACGGCATATTGCCGTGTCGAAACGGGTCCGTGTGCGATGTGAAAGGTCCTTTGGTGAATTAGCGGGTCGTCTGACCCGGTAATTCAACCCGGTAAAAAAGAAGGGTTATTACCGGGTTGATTACCGGGTCAGGCGCAGTGTGAATGGGAGCCGTTCCGATGCGACACAGCTCCCATTCACAGTATAGGCAAAGGCGGCGCAGGAGATGAGCTCATCTCCCGGCGCCGCCTCCACCCCCGCCCCTGCTGCTGCTGCGCCCTCCGCTGCTATGGCAACCGACCCGGTATATTGCCGGGTCGGAAAGCCAGCAACGGAGCGCAAATGCCGGATCCCACCCGGTAAGTACACGTTTCTCTTACCGGGTAGGATCCGGCATTTGCGATGTGAAAGCAGCATTATTTACATACACACTCCCCTTGCACCCAGATTTAATACCGTTTCAGACCAGACTCATACCATAAGATTTAACATATATTATCATTCTTTTCTTGCTGTCGACAACCACATTATATAGAAAATTAATACATAGTGTCTCTTAATAATTGTGTCCTTTATATGAAGTTATTTTGGTAGTGATGCCCGATATTGATTCACATCAATAAATGTTATCACATACTGTACACTATTATTATTAGTGAGTGATCCTCATTAGTTCTATAATGAAGTCAAGGAAAAGAAAGAGTGTTTGTGACAAGGAGCAGTGTAATGATCACAGACATTAATGCTCTGGAAAACAGAAAAAAAATGGATGTTCAGACAAATTGTTTAAAACCATTTGATTTAATCAATTCATTTGAATGGCTAACTTTGTCTATTTCAAAAACTCAAAACCTGATTAGATTTCACTAGTTATGACTATACAATTACTTAGGACAGAGGTTCCAAAACTTGGGGGATAACTCAGACCTGATCACTGCTGTGCGTATTTGCACAGCGGGCGATCAGGTCCAAACTGTGCATGCGTATGCACCGCAATACACAGGCGTGTTTGTACAGGTAAAAAGCGGATCAGTGTTCAGCAATGGGTTTGTGCAACGGATCCGTTCGCATGGGTGATTGCAAGGAGATTGGCAGGAAGAAGGCATTTGTGGGTGTCAACTGACTGTTTTCTGGGAGTGTCTGGAAAAATGCAGGCATGTCCATGCGTTTGCAGGGAGAGTTCTTGACGTCAGTTCTGGTCCCGGACAGGCTGATGTGATCGCAGCGGCTGAGTAAGTCCTGGCCAACTCAGAAACTGCACAAAATCTGTTTGTACAGCTCTGCTACACATGTTCACACACTTGCACAGCAAAAATACACTTCCCCTGTAGGCGGCGACTATCTGATCGCAGCAGTGCAAAGATCGCTTGCTAGCGATCAGGTCTGAATTAAGCCCTTGGTCCCCAAGGCACCCTAATGGTCCACTCTTTAACCATGCTTGGGCACAGGTAACTTAATTAGTACCTCAGTTTGATTTAACCATCTGTGCTCAGCTACGGATATCATTAGGGTGCCTTGACAGTTTGGGAACCACTGATTTAGGGGGAAATTTATCAAAGCTTGGAGACCAATAAAGTGGAGAGAGATAGTGCTAACCAGTCAGCTCCTGACACTTTTCAAGCTGCATTTGAAAAATGACTTGGAAGCTGAGGGGTTGGGTACTTCCTATGACAATTAGTAAGTCCACATATAACCAATTGATTAGTTTCTGGCTAATCAGCCATGTTCACAGCATGATGAGCAGATACATTTTCTCAGGCTATTCACTTTAGCACCATGACTCAATTACTTTGTTGTGGTCATTACACCATTTCTAGGTCTTAACTAACAAGCTTGAGATCGCAACACACCCTAAATGTAAGTTATACTGTGGGATAGTTTGTGAATGCAGTCCAAGTAGATGAATGTGTGGAGTAGCCATGGGCACATAGGGGTATATTTACTAAGCCTTGGAGAGAGATACAGTGGACGGAGATAAAGTACCAACCAGCTTCTAACTGCCATTTTTCAAACAGCTTGTAACATGACAGTTAGGAGCTGATTGGTTGGTACTTTATCTCCATCCACAGCTTAGTAAATGAAACTCATAGTAACTAGTAGATGATACATTGATCATAGGGCCTAATTCAGACCTGATCGGTGCTATGCATTTTCACACAGCAGTGATCAGGTCTGAACTGCGCATGCACTGTCAAAGAAATCATCTGAGATCCGATCAGATGAGGTAGGGCGTCCCACTTGGAAAGGATTAACCGTTGTAGTGGGCGGGAGTGAAATTGAGCGTACTCTACCATGTCGAAGGTCGACACCATCAGGCCAAGTACTTGCATCGCCAAGTGTATTGACACTCTGGGATGACGAATGAAGCATCTTATCCTGTCCTGAAGCTTCAGGACTTTGTCTGGAGACAGAAACAGTCTTTGACTGTGCGTGTCCAAGAGTGCCCCTAGGTGCACCATGCTTTGATCTGGGACCAGCGAGGACTTCTTCCAATTGATTAGCCACCTATGGGTTTGCAGGAAGGTCACTGTCAGTTACAGATTACTGAGGAGGACTTTGTGGGAATTTGCCAGACTCAGCAGGTCATCCAAGTACAGCAGGATTCTGACTCCCTGGCGACGGAGGTGGGCCGTCATCACGGCCATGACCTTGGTGAAGATCCGAGGAGCCGTACCCAGTCCAAATGGCAGAGTCTGGAATTGGTAGTGAAGGTCGCCAATAGCAAACTGCAAGAACTGCTGATGTGACATGGCAATAGGAATATACAGATATGCATCCGGTATATCCAGGGATACCATATAGTCTCCGGGTTCCATAGCCAGTACAATGGAGCACAGCGTTTCCATACGAAAACTGGGCACTCTCACAAACTTGTTCAGAGATTTGAGATTTAGTATAGGCTGGAAGGACCAATTAGGTTTCGGGACCAGAAACAGGGTTGAGAAATAACCTCAGCCTCTCCTTGACTGAGGTACTGGCACAACCACTCCTGTACTCAGGAGGGAACTCACCACAGTTTGTAGAGCTTGCACCTTTAATGGGTCCAAAGGGAGAGCCGTAGTGCAGAAATAGCGAGGGGGATGTCTCTTCGAGGAGACAGCGTACCCGTGAGAGACAACTTCCAGTACCCATGCATCTGAAGTGGTCTTTAACCAGACCTGAGCGAACTGCAGAAGTCGGCCTCCCACCCTGGGATCCCCTAGAGGGAGGCCCACCTTGTCATTTAGCAGGCTTGTCATGTTTTGAAGCAGGCTGATGGGCTGCCCAGGATTGTTTCGCCTTGGGCATTGTGGTTTTGGCACAAGATTGTCTCGGTATGCTTGACCTTTTGCTTTCCCTTGAGGCCGCAAGGACCAAAAAGTAATACCTTTTGCCTTGTGTGCAGAAGGATTAGTACTGGGGAGAAAAGCCATCTTATCAGCTGCTAATTCAGACACTATTTAATTTAGGTCTTCCCCAAACAAAATGTCCCCAGTCAAGGGGAGTACCTCCAAGGTCTTTTTGGAGTCCAGGTCCACTTTCCATGACCTAAACCGCAGTATGCGGTGAGCCAGGACAGATGTGGTTGACGCCTTGGCTGCCAATATACAAGCCTCAGAGGACGCATCCTGAACATAATAGGTGGCGGTGGTAATGTGAGACAGGTATTGTCTGGCATTGTCAGATATATTCTCAGGCAGCTCTTCATCTAATGCCTGAATCCAAGCCTCAATACATTTTGTAGCCCAAGAGGCAGCTATAGTGGGTCTATGAATAGCTCCAGTAAGGGAGTATATAGACTTCAGGCATCCCTCCACATGCTTATTTGTCGGTTCCTTCAGTGAGGTGACAGGCAGAGTGGATAACACCACCAGACGGGTGACATGAGAATCCACCGGTGGGTGGAGTTTCGCATTTGTTTCATAATTCTTCCCTGGATTAGACCAGGGTTCCCGTCTGATGTCCACAAGATGATCAGAATGTGGTAATACAGTTTTAACCACCTTCTGCTGTTTAAACTTGTCAGTGTTCTTTGCCACTTGTCAGTGTTCTTTGCCACAGTAGTGGAATCCTTATTATCAGTGATTTGGACGATATGCTTAATAGCAACCACTAAAACAGGGACATCAATCTGCAAGGGAGAATCCTCATCAGTAACACAGGATTCAGTATCTGACAAGACCGTATGCTCCCACTCCTCTTCAGATGAAACATCAGAGAGGTTTGTGGATTGAGAGGAGGAAGCAGCCCGCTTAGGGGACCCAGAGACACGGGAGTCACCTGGTGTAGATTTCTGTCTAACCAGAGACTGATTCAATTGCTGTAGTTGGTTAGACAAATTTTCCGCCCGAGGCAGATTAACCATAGGGACAATATTTGGTGGTAGTGGCAACGGTGGTTCCATAGGGGGCGCTAGGTGTTCCACCAGAGTAGCCAGTAGGTTGGCAAACTCAGCCCAGGGTGGCTCCTGTGTAGATGCATGAGCTGCAGACTGACTGGGAGGTGCATGGCAATTAGTACACAGACCATCATATAACACTTCCCCCTCTGGTAAATCCTTGGATGCATGATGCAGGAGCTTCCACTGATTTATTGCACTTTCTGTTAGATATTATGTGAGAATGCAACAACAGGGCGACTTAGTACGATAAGGCCAGACAAATTACAATACCTGCGAATAGAATCCGGTATTATGTGACTGAAACACAGTAGAATATATGTATTGTATAAATACTGTGTAATACTATATTATTTGACCCAAACGCACCTAGCCCAGGGTACAGAATATAGTGACAGTTGTATCTGAGAAACACTGAGAGTGAAACCACACAGCAGATACAGGGCACAGTCACAGACAATGCAAAAATATTCGTTATGGTAAAACTTGCCGTTGATAACGTTATTTCTCCTAAATCCACAGGATTACATTGGGATATGATGACACGACAGCGGCTTTGCACCAATCGGTCAAAGGTTTTGGCCTCCCAGCATGCCACAGGCCCGTCCATATAGTCTCGCCTCCTGGCTCAGTCAAATCAATTGTTTTTCCAAAGCTCAAGGCAGGAGCATCATAGAGAGCTCTAATCAGGCGAGAAGAACACACATGCACACCCTTCTGTACAAGAAGTAAGAGGTTAGTGAGTGAAAGACTCCTAAAATCAGGTGCATCAGGGTGGGATCCCTGTGGATCCTATGGACGTAGGAGAAATAACGTTATCAACGGTAAGATTTACCATAATATTTCTCTGGCAGAGTCCATAGGTTATCCACAGGATAACATTGGGATTTCCCAAAGCAATTTAGTGGTGGGGACGCTCCTGATTGGACAGGAGAATCCTTCACCTGAATTCAGCGTCATCAGATGCAAAGGTATCAAAGGCATAATGTCTAATGAATGTGTTAATGGAAGACCATGTGGCTGCCTTACATATATGTTCTGCTGAAGCACTACGCTGTGCTACCCATGATGGACCTACATTACGAGTAGAGTGAGAAGAGACATTAGCCGGAACAGGGAGATCAGCCTGAGAATATGCTTCTGAAATCGTCATCCGAAGCCATCTTGCCAGTGTCTGCTTATCAGGAGGCCATCCTCTCTTGTGAAATCCGTAGAGAATGAAGAGAGAATCTGTCTTTCTGATGGCACTGGTACGATCCACGTAGACCCTTAAAGCACGGACCACGTCCAGTGATGCATCTCCAGCAGAAAGGCCCGGTACCTGGAAAGCCGGGACTACAATTTCTTCATTAAGGTGGAATTCAGACACCATCTTCGGAAGATACCCAGATCTAGTTCTGAGAACTGCTTTATCTGGATAAAAAATCAGAAATGGGGAATGACATGATAATGCCCCTAAATAGGATACTCTTCTAGCTGACACCATAGCCAGTAGAAAGAGAACTTTAGCTGTCAACCATTTAAGATCCACTTTATTAAGTGGTTAAAATGGGGCAACTTGAAGGGATTTCAGGACTAGACTTAAGTCCCAAGGCACTGTAGGAGGAACAAAAGGAGGATGAATGCGCAGCATTCCCTGGAAAAAAGTACGCACATCCTGTAAATTGGCAATTTTCTTTTGGTACCATACATTCAACGCCGACACCTGCACTCTCAAGGAATCCACCTTCAAACCTTTATCCATTCCTGCCGGAAGGAATGCTAAGACCCTGGAAACTCTGAAAGACTTAGGGTCCATTTTCCGTTCACTGCACCAATGAATACATGTTTGCCATATTCGGTGATAAATGCGAGCTGAGGAAGGTTGCCTTTCTCTGAGCATAGTTTGAATTACCTGAAGTGAGAATCCTCTTGACTTCGGGATAGAGGTTTCAAGAGCCACGCCGTCAAAGACAGTCGTTCCAGATGTCTGTGATAACAAGGACCCTGCATCAGTAGATCTGGACGTTGAGGGAGCATAAGTGGAACATCCATCGACATCCTCTGCAGATCTGTGTACCAATTTCTTCTGGGCCAAGCTGGAGCTATTATTATCACGGCACCTTTTCCTTGCTTTATCTTTCTCACCACCCTGGATAACAGGGTGATCGGCGGAAACAGATAAGCCAGATGAAAATCACATTTCACCGACAAGGTGTCCACAAAGATCGCTCTGGGATCCTTTGTTCTTGACCCATATGCGGGCACTTTTGTTGTTCAGATGGGATGCCATGAGATCTATCTCTGGCAACCCCCATTTGTCTACTAGAGTCTGAAAGGGGATCAGTACGTAATCCCGCTGGACGGGATCCCGGCGGTCGAAATACAGATGCCGGAATCCCGACCACACAATCCCGACAGGGGTGGCGAGCGGAACGCAGCCCCTTGCGGGCACGGTGCCTCGCTACGCTCGGCACACTATTATATTCTCCCTCTATGGGTGTCGTGGACACCCACGGAGGGAGAATATGTCGGGATTGTGGCGGTCGGGATTCCGGCGTCTGTATTTCGACCGCCGGGATCCCGTCCAGCGGGATGTTGACCGCATCCCTCTGAAAGACCTCCGGGTGTAGAGCCCATTCGCTTGCTTGAATGTTGTGTCGACTGAGAAAGTCCGCTTCCCAGTTTAGGACTCCCGGAATGTATACTGCAGACAAGGCTGGAAGATGGAGTTCTGCCCACTTTAGTATGTGACTTACCTCCTTCATTGCTTTTTGGCTGCAATTTCCTCCCTGATGGTTGAGGTACGCTACTGCCGTCGTATTGTCCGAGTGGATATGGACTGGTTTTCCCTGAAGAATGTCCCTTGCCTGAATCAGTGTCCATGGCCCGAAGTTCTAACAGGTTTATTGACAGGCAACTTTCTTCTCTGGTCCATTGTCCCTGGAACCATCATTTTCCGGACACTGCTCCCCAGCCCTGAAGACTGGCATCTGTTGTCAGGATCTCCCAATTTGATATCTAAAAGGGTCTCCCTTTGTCTAGATGCGACGTCTGCAGACATAAAGGTTAATGACTTTCTTACCTTTACTGGAAGTACCATCGTCTGTTTCTTTATTGTCTGATGTGCTCCATTCCATCTGGCCAGAATCAGACTCTGTAGAGGCCTCGAGTGGAATTGTACATACTCCACCATGTCGAATGTTGACACCATCAACCCCATCACTCGAATAGCTGCGTGAATGGGGACTGTGTAACAAGTCCTGAATCTTTGACTGTACCTTGGATATCTTGTTCCGAGGTAAAAATACTTTCTGCAGACCTGAATCCAGTACAGCCCCCAAGTGAGTCATCTGTTTTGACGGCACCAGAGATGATTTTGCTCAATTTATGAGCCACCCGTGCCTCTGCAGACATGTTTTTGTCTGTTAGAGATGGCACAGGAGCAATTCCTGTGATTGTGCCAAGATTAAAAGGTCGTCGAGGTATGGAAAAATTCTTATCCCCTGCTTGTGGAGATAAGCTGCCATAACCACCATAATCTTAGTAAATACTCTGGGGGCTGTGGCTAACCCAAAGGGTAGGGCCTGGAACTGGAAATGCTGCTGGAGGATAGCGAACCTGAGATAACATTGATGGGACAGTGCTATAGAAACATGTAGGTAAGCATCCTGAATATCCAGGGATACCATATAATCCCCTGGCCCCATGGCCAAAACTATGGAGCGTAACGTCTCCATGTGGTACCTTGGTACCCAAATTTATTTGTTTCGCATTTTGAGATTGAGAATGGGCCGAAATGACCCATTTGGCTTCTGAACCAAAAATAGGTTGTAGTAAAAACCCTGTCCTCGTTGTGCAGGGGGTACTGGAATGAATACTCCTGACTGAAGCAATTTCTGAACTGCTTCTTGCAAAGCCCTGACCTTTGTCTCTACCCGAGACGGGCTGGTGCAGAAGAACCTTCGAGGAGGATGCTTCTTGCAGGGAAACACATAACCTAGAGATACTGCTTCTTGCACCCAGGCATCTGTTGTAGACTGCCGCCAGATCTGTGCAAACTGAAGAAGTCGGCCCCCTACCCTGGGGTCCCCCAGGAAGAGGCCCGCACAATCAGGCTGATGGCTTATCTTCTGGTTTGGAAGCTGGCCCTCTGGTAGCCCAATGCTTTTTTGACTTACCAAACTTATTGTATTGGTGCTGCTTATGATCACTTTTTCCCTTTTGTTTTCCTTGAGACAGAAAGGGCCAGAAAACTGTACCCCTAGGTTTGGGGTTATATGTGGAAGGAAACTTGACCTTCTTGGAGTCTGCTTCTGACTCCAGAATATCTGTCAATTCTTTACCAAACAATATTTTCAGAAGATTCCAAAACCTTCCAAAACCTTCTTAGATTCTGAATCAGCTTTCCACGTACGCAACCAAACTGCTCTGTGAGCAGCTATTGTTGAGGCTGATGCCCTAGAAATAATAGTATCCATATCTAATGCAGCTTATTCCAAGAATACTGCAACCTGTTTAATATGGGCTACAGTATATAGGATTTTTGCTCTCTAGAAGCTGATGAAAAATCACCTTCCAATGCATCAGCCCAGGCAGCCAATGCCTTTTCTATCCAAGCTGAAGCCATGGCCGACCTTATGATTGCTCCAGATAGGGAAAATATGGTTTTTAGAAAACCATCCAATCTCCTATCCGTGACATCATTGAAAGATGTTGACGGCAAAGGCAATATAGATTTTCGCACTCATCGAATCACATGCAGATCTACTTTAGGAGCCACCTCCCTTTTTGAACAGTCGCCGGCTGGAAAAGGATAATTGGAATCCCATTTTTTGGGAATTCTATATTTTTTGTTGGGTGTTACCCAAGCCTCTTCCATGATTTCCATCAGTTGGTCTGACCCTGGAAACTCAGTCTTAACTGTTTTGGGACGTTTAAACACAGGTGCCTTGGTTTTTAACACAGGCTCTGCTGAATCTTCTAAGGATAGAATGGCTTTCATTGCTCTATATCTATATCTACCTGAGCTGAGACCTTCTTCCTCCTCTTCGTATGTTGAAGTAGAGTAAACTGAGCTTTCATCTTCCGATGAATCGTCACGTGTAGACTGTGAAGGTGAAGATTTACTTACCATCGGTTTATCAGCTTGTTTCATTTGAGAAGCTGCTGGAGGAAATGATATACCGTAGGTAGGGAGCTGCATGTATGGGTACCTTATTCCTGGTACAGAAGCTGTAGGAATTATCCGTTCAGCTATACTGGACAAAGTCTGTGCAAACATAGCCCAAGGTGGATCCATCTGTACCTGAGGTTGTACAGGGATCTGCCTTGTATTCTGCTGAAAAGCAAAACTATTTATATATAAACCATCCTGAACCAGATCCTGAGAGGATAATACAGTTTTGCAAGACAAACATGATATGAGTGTTGCTGTAAGTGTACCTTTGCCGCTTTTAGACATGATAATCAGCACTTTCACAGTGTACTACACAATTTGTGACTAATCACTTTAATCCTCTAAAGTGATATCAATCTGACCCTACACAAGCACCAGCATTGAGGATCAGAAGAAACAACTGACAAACATATTAAAGTCAGCAATCACACTAGCAGTCAGTCACGTTATATATTAGTCATATGAGCACATCATCAACTACAAACACATTTTAAAGTATGTCGGAGCACATATTACTGAATCCTGTTTTACACAGATCTAATGTATTCAGACGCAATGCGAAGAAAACCACAGTAAATGTACACAGACTCATTGCAATAGGCACTTAACTATTCATACTGAAAAAGTAGATAGAAATTTAGTGCTGTATAGCCCATACTCAGTAGAGTGGGATACAGGGAGACTCACCTCGCTTCCAGTGATCGATCAATACGTTAGTGAATGCTGAGTGGATCCAGACGCTACTAGTGTACACTGCCACTCCATGAACCTATAGTGAACACAGACGCAGCAGTCACACAGCCGCCTATGCTGCGACCGAGTCTCCTCACAGTAACATTCAGTGAACACAGACGCAGTGGTCACACAGCCGCCTATGCTGCGACCGAATCTCTCTTGGTAGCACTCAGTGAACACCGACGCAGTGGCCGATGCTGCGACCGAGTCCCCTCTGGTAGCGTCCGAGACAGAAGCGAGGAATCAGTTCATGGCGGGAGACTCGGCGGAAACTGGTCATGAACCGGGGGGAGGGACGACCAGAAGAGCGTCTGACATGAACCCTAGGGGTCGCGGCCTCATGCTATTCCTGGTGCCTAAGATCCCTAAGGCCTAGCGCTGGTGCACCCGCGGTAGCAGCCACGTCAGCTACTGTTTGGTCGTCTCCTCCCAATACAGTGCGGCTGTGTCCGTATTCCATCTACTAAGCGGAACAGATGCCTTACCTTCTCTCCGTGCTCCGGCCACAGCCTGGTAACGTCTGCTGGACCTGCTAGTATATCCGACACAGACGCTCACTGAAACAGCACTGTACTCGTGGGTAAGCGTTGTCGCGACCCGGTGGAGAGTTGTTGGAACGACTCTTTCTAAGCGTATAAGACGCTGTTTAGAAAGATCACTCAAAAAAACGAGTAAGACTATAATAATAACATAAGAAAGCTTAGGGCTGCTAAAAAACCAGCAGCCCTCTGACCATGGTCCGGCTCCTGCAGCACCAAACAAAAAACTGATTTGCCTGAGCCAGTGGGCGGGATATATGGATGGGCCCGTTACATCCTGGGAGGCCAAAAAGCTTTTGATCGTTTGGTGCCAATCCTCTGTCGATCCATCATACCCCATTGTTATCCTGTGGATAACCTGTGGACCCTGCCGGAGAAAGCTATGTATATAAACAGATATATCAATGCACAGTAAAAACTGGATGAATATCACAGGGTACTTCTTCTAAATAACCCTGAAGTATGCACTTGTTCTTAACGAACACTGTCTAAACGACATGTAGAATACTTAAGTGTCCTGTAAATGCACAGCGCTGATGATGCAGGCGGCTTTACAGAGGCAGCATCACCCAGCAGTCCCAGAATCAGCGCAGCTGTGGGTAATGGCTCCCAAACGCTGACAGGGAGTGAGGGTGACAAAGAGATGCAGCTCCAGGGAGGGAACATTTACTCTAAATGGCACCCAGGGGCTGGGGGAGGGGCTACAGGCAAGAGCCTTATCCCCTTGCTGGACTTCCCCACCGGGTGCTGCGGGCCGTAATAAAATGGATTAAAGCCTACTTCGACTTGTGCCCTTGCCCTGGTGGTCTAGTGGGGTCCCTGTACTGCTACAGTATCCATGCCAGTGTGCGCGGCCCGCCTCCTAATGGCCACGGCGCATCGTGATTTCCAGCGGATCCCGCCTGGGGTACCCTCTGAGTGCGGCCACGCGATACCGGAGAACTTCGGTTAGTGTGCGCACCCTAGGTGAAGAACCGGAGCCTCCGCTGTAAGTACCCAGCCACAAGGGAAGCAGGAGTATACAGCGTCGCTGGGGGAGGTGATGGAGCTGCAGCAGGAGATATCAATGATATCTAGCACGAGTGCCTCTGCTGCAGCCCTTGAAAAAGTCCTCTATCTTCTTTAAAATAGCTCTTCTTAGGACTGCTGGAGCAGCCCTGCCTGTTAGCTGCCTCACAGTATCTGTATCAAGACATGTAGGATACTCAAGTGCTTGTAAATTCTCAGCGCTGACTACAGGCAGCTTTACAAGGGAGACCAACAGCAGCTATGCTCAGAAGATGGCATTCAGCGTCTCAGTCAGGGAGTGAGGGAGAGCGTGAGGCATCTCCAGGGCGGGAAATCTGCAGTGAGATGGCGTCCTGGGCCTAGGGAGGGGTTACAGGTCAAGCACCACCTCCCCTATGCTGGACTTCCACCCCAGGTACTGGAGAGCTTTGTTAAATCGGGCGTTTGTACACGAGACCTGTGCTCTGTTGTCCTGGTGGTCTAGTGGCATACCTGCCCAGTGAGTGTCCACGCCAGCACCACGACCTGTCTCCCTAGGTCACAGACAGAATGCAATTTAATGGTGGTCCCACCTGGTGGACCCTCTTACCTCCTCCCCGTAGCAACCGCGCGAACCAGTAGAGTGGTCTGCGACTCTGTGCCTAGGCCGTGACTTCTCCACTGTAAGTACCTGTGAATTAGGCTGCGAGAGCATGCGATGCAGCTTGGGAGGTGATGGAGCTGCAGAGCAAAAGAGCTGAAATAGTAACATAGTAATTATGGTTGAAAAGAGGCAATTTGCCCATCATGTTCAACCTGTATTAAGTTGTGATGAATCTTCATACCCGTTGAGTAATATTTTATGACTAGTTAATTACTATAACCCCCGCATTAACCATTTTGATATTTTAAATATTATAACCTTGGATATCATTTTCATTCAGAAATGTATCCATTCCTTTTTTAAATCCATTTACAGAGTCCACCATTACCACCTTCCCCGGCAGGGAATTCCACATCCTAATTGCCCTAACAGTGAAGAACCCTTTCCTCTGTTGCGTTCGGAACTTTCTCTCCTCCAGCCGCAGCGAGTGCCCACGTGTCCTAAACTGTGTTCTTTTAATAAATAATTCCTCTGATAACTCTTTGTAATGCCCCTTTACATATTTGAAGATATTAATAATATCCCCTCTTAGACGCCTCTTTTCTAGTGTATACATATGTAACCTATTAAGCCTTTCCTCATAATCCAGTCCCTCTAGGCCAGGGGTGCCCAACCAGTCGGAGGCAAAGAGCCAGAAAAGATCCATAGGCAAGTGCAAGAGCCACTATCATGTGCATGCCGTAGGCGTGCGCTCAAAAATGGGGGTGTGGCCTAGTTGTCACAAAGCCACACCCCATTTTTGTGCACACACCTTTCGGAATGATGTTTGTAGGAGTGTGACCTTGTGTCATAACCCTGTTTAGTCATGTTGTACAGTGCCACATACATATAAAAATGCCAAAAAATGGGTGCCACCACAGTGCCAGATAAATATATGCCCCCAGTGCCAGATACATATACACCCCCAGTGCCAGATATGCCCCCGATGCAGATACACATGTCCCCACAGTGCCTCCCACAGTGCCAGATATGCCCCCGATGCAGATACACGTCCACACAGTGCCAGATATGCCCCCGATGCAGATACACATGCCCCCATAGTGCCAGATATGCCCCCGATGCAGATACACATGCCCCCCCATAGTGCCAGATATGCCCCCAGTGCAGATACATATGCCCCCACAGTGCCTCACCCCCCCCAAAAAAAAAACAAAAACAAAGTGCTGCTTACCGTGCTGCTGTGAGGGGAAGGAGAGCGCAGCGCGCGCCTCTCCTACCCCTCCGTCTCCGGCGTGTATCTTCAATTCGGTGCCAGCCCGTGAGCCAATCAGGAGCCTTAGCTGCCGGTCCGCGAGCTCTGATTGGCTCACGGGCCGCCGCAGAATTGAAGATACACACCACCGCTGGAGACCTGCTGCAGTGGGAGTCTGGTGTATCGAGCCGCGGGTTGGCCACCGCTGCTCTAGGCCTTTAGTCAATTTAGTAGCTCGCCTTTGGACCCTTTCGAGTTCACTGATATCTTTTTTTTATACAGTGGTGCCCAAAATTGAACACAATATTCCAGGTGCGGTCGTACCAATGCTTTATACAGCGGCAGGATTACATCCAAGTCTCTTGACTCAATTCCCCGTTTTATGCACGCTAGCACCTTACTTGCCTTCATTACTGCGTTTTGACATGGTGTATGGTTATTAAGCATATTATCAATGAGTACCCCCAAATCCTTTTCCAAATCTGTTTTACCTAGTCATTCCCCATTTACTATGTAGGCTGCAAGTTCGTTTTTAGTACCGAAATGCATAACCTTGCATTTGTCTGTATTGAACGTCATTTTCCATTTAGACGCCCAGGGGGAGATTCAAATGTGTGAAAAGTCGGTTGGGAGTCTGTTTTTTTCCTATCTAATAGGGAAAAAAAAAAAAAAAACTCCCAACTGACTTTTCAAACATTTGAATCTCCCCCCCCCCAGAGTTCAAGCTTAGATAGATCATTCTGTAAGGACTCCACATCCAATTCCGAGTTAATTACCTTACACAGTTTAGTATCATCTGCAAAGATTGACACTGTGCTTCCCAGGCCTATTTCTAGGTCATTGATAAATATGTTGAACAGTAGTGGACAGAGTACAGAGCCTTGTAGTATACCGCTGACTACTGGGGACCAGGTTGAGTACTTCCCGTTGACCACTACTCGCTGTACCCTGCAATCCAACCAGTTGCTTATCCATGTGCAAGTAGTTTTTCCTAGGCCAAGCTCCTTTAATTTGATGATCAGTCTCCTGTGAGGCACTGTATCAAATGCTTTTGCAAAATCTAGGAAGACTACATCCACTGCTTTTCCCTGATCAAGATTACTCACTTCCTCATAGAAGCTAGTTAAGTTAGTCTGACATGACCTATCCCTCATAAACCCATGCTGGTTCTTGCTAATAAGCCTAGTGGTCTGTAGATACTCCTGTATGCTGTCCCTTAGAATTCCTTCCAATATTTTCCCCACTATTGACGTCAAACTAACTGGTCTGTAGTTACCAGGAATATTTTTGGATCACTTTTTAAATAATGGCACTACCTCAGCTATACACCAATCCTTTGGTACCATGCCTATTCTAATTGAACTATTGAAAATCAAGTATAGGGGTTGTGCTAGTTGTGAACTAAGCTCTATAAGAACCCTCTGGTGAAGCCCATCTGGACCAGGTGATTTATTAACCTTAATTTTACTTAGTCTCTCCTGGATAACTTCTTCACGTAAACAAGTTTCTAACCATGGATCTTTACTGTCACAAATGTTATGCTCTACTCCCACCAAAATGTCACTATGACTTACAGAACTGTCAGCCCAGCAAGAGATGAATAAATCATCTTTCAGAAAAGTTTTCAGGTGCCCAGTGCAGCCCTCTTGATAGGTGACCTGCTGGTGCAGGCACCAACTCGAAACTGAGCTGAGTACCTGGAGGTGGGGATGTAGAGGGGGCCCTGGTGCACCCTGGGACAGCTGAGGCTTTAGCCTGTTGGTGCCTCAGGGTCAAGATCTAACCTGCTGCAGAAAGGTAAATATTTTTGCAAAACACTTACAGGTCACTGGGAGAGCTGTCGGTACCCTTTACACAGTAAATAAGCAGTTACTACCAGTCTTTCCTTTAAGACAGAGGTTCCCAAACTGTGTGCCGTGGCTCCCTGGGGTGCCTCGGGACACTTGCAGAGGTGCCCTGGGTTGATGGTCCAGGACCAATTCAAATTATTCATGGTCAATATAATAGGCAAAACCAGTGCTGGTGGCTGCCAGTGATTAAATGTGGCCAAACAGAAGCAAGTCTTGTCCCTCACCACACAACTGACCCTAAGGATGACCAATCTACTTAATGTAATATTTCTTTCTATATATCTGAAGAAATTTTTGGCCTAGGGGTGCCATGAAAAAATAAGATTTTACTTACCGGTAAATCTATTTCTCATAGTCCGTAGTGGATGCTGGGGACTCCGTAAGGACCATGGGGAATAGACGGGCTCCGCAGGAGACATGGGCACTTTAAGAAAGAATTTAGATTCTGGCGTGCTCTGGCTCCTCCCTCTATGTCCCGCCTCCAGACCTCAGTTAGAGAAACTGTGCCCGGAAGAGCTGACAGTACAAGGAAAGGATTTTGGAAATCCAGGGCAAGACTCATACCAGCCACACCAATCACACCGTATAACTTGTGATAAACTTACCCAGTCAACAGTATGAACAACAGAGCATCAGTTCAACCCTGATGCAACAATAACATAGCCCTTATTGCAGCAATAACTATATACAAGTATTGCAGAAGAAGTCCGCACTTGGGACGGGCGCCCAGCATCCACTACGGACTACGAGAAATAGATTTACCGGTAAGTAAAATCTTATTTTCTCTAACGTCCTAGTGGATGCTGGGGACTCCGTAAGGACCATGGGGATTATACCAAAGCTCCCAAACGGGCAGGAGAGTGCGGATGACTCTGCAGCACCGATTGAGCAAACAATAGGTCCTCATCAGCCAGGGTATCAAACTTGTAGAACTTTGCAAAAGTGTTTAAACCTGACCAAGTAGCAGCTCGGCATAGTTGTAATGCCGAGACCCCTCGGGCAGCCGCCCAAGAAGAGCCCACCTTCCTAGTGGAATGAGCTTTAACTGATTTTTGGCAGCGGCAATCCAGCCGCAGAATGAGCCTGCTGAATCGTGTTACAGATCCAGCGAGCAATAGTTTGCTTTGAAGCAGAAGCACTCAGCTTGTTGGATGCATACAGTATAAACAGCGACTCCGTTTTCCTGACTCTAGCCTTTCTGGCTACATAAACCTTCAAAGCCCTGACCACATCCAGTAACTCGGAATCCTCCAAGTCACGAGTAGCCACAGGCACCACAATAGGTTGGTTCATATGAAAAGATGACGCCACTTTTGGCAGAAATTGTGGACGGGTCCGCAATTCTGCTCTATCCATATGGAAAACCAGATAGGGGCTTTTGTGACAAAGCCGCTAATTCTGACACACGCCTAGCCGAAGCCAAGGCTAATAGCATGACCACCTTCCACGTGAGATATTTTAACTCCACCGTTTTAAGTGGTTCAAACCAGTGTGATTTCAGGAAACTTAACACCACGTTAAGATCCCAAGGTGCCACTGGAGGCACAAAAGGAGGCTGAATATGCAGCACTCCCTTTACAAACGTCTGAACTTCTGATAGAGAAGCCAACTCTTTTTGCAAGAAAATGGATAGGGCCGAAATCTGGACCTTAACGGAGCCCAATTTTAGGCCCAAATTCACTCCTGACTGTAGGAAGTGAAGGAAACGGCCCAGCTGGAATTCCTCTGTAGGAGCATTCCTGGCCTCACACCAAGAAACATATCGCCATATACGGTGATAATGTTTAGCTGTCACGTCCTTCCTAGCCTTTATCAGCGTAGGAATGACCTCGTCCGGAATGCCCTTTTCTGCTAGAATCCGGCATTCACCCGCCATGCCTTCAAACGCAGCCGCGGTAAGACTTGGAACAGACAGGGCCCCTGTTGCAACAGGTCCTGTCTTAGAGGAAGAGGCCACGGGTCCTCTGAGCATTTCTTGCAGATCTGGATACCAGGTCCTTCGTGGCCAATCTGGAACAATGAGGATTGTTCTCACTCCTCCTTTTCTTATTATCCTCAGCACCTTGGGAATGAGAGGAAGAGGAGGAAATACATAGACCGACTGGAACACCCACGGTGTCACCAGGGCGTCTACCGCTATTGGTTGAGAGTCTCTTGACCTGGCGCAATACCTCTGTAGTTTTTTGTTGAGGCGGGATGCCATTATGTCCCCCTGTGGCAGTTCCCACCGATATGTGATCTGTGTGAAGACTTCCTGATGAAGTCCCCACTCTCCCGGGTGGAGGTCGTGTCTGCTGAGGAAGTCTGCTTCCCAGTTGTCCACTCCCGGGATGAACACTGCTGACAGAGCGCTTACGTGATTCTCCGCCCAGCGAAGAATTCTGGTGGCTTCTGCCATCGCCACTCTGCTCCTTGTGCCGCCTTGGCGGTCCACCTGAGCCACTGCGGTGATGTTGTCTGACTGAATCATAACCAGTTGGTCGCGAAGCAAGTGCTCCGCTTGACGTAGGGCGTTGTATACGGCCCTTAGTTCCAGGATGTTGATGTGAAAGCAAGTCTCTTGACTTGACCACAGACCTTGGAAATTTCTTCCCTGTGTGACTACTCCCCACCCTCGGAGGCTAGCGTCCGTGGTCACCAGGACCCAGTCCTCAATTCCGAATCTGCGTCCCTCTAGAAGGTGAGAACTCTGCAGCCACCACAGGAGTGACACCCTGGCCCTGAGGGACAGGGTGATTAACAGATGCATCTGAAGATGTGATCCGGACCACTTGTCCAGTAAGTCCCATTGGAAGGTCCTCGCATGGAACCTGCCGAAGAGAATGGCCTCGTATGATGCCACCATCCTTCCCAGGACTCGAGTGCAGTGATGCACTGACACCTGTTTTGGTTTTAATAGATTCCTGACCAGTGTCATGAGCTCCTGAGCTCTCTCTATCGGGAGATAAACTCTTTTCTGGTCTGTGTCTAGGATCATGCCTAGGAAAGGAAGATGAGCCGTAGGAACCAACTGCGACTTTGGAATATATAGAATCCAGCCGTGTTGCCGTTACACTGCCAGAGAAAGTGATACGCTGTTCCACAACTGCTCTCTTTATCTCGCTTTTATGAGATCGTCCAAGTACTGGATAATTGTGACACCTTGCTTCCGCAGGAGCACCATCATTTCCGCCATTACCATGGTGAATATTCTCGGGGCCGTGGAGAGACCAAACGGCAACGTCTGAAATTGGTAATGACAATCCTGTACCGCAAATCTGAGGTACGCCTAATGAGGTGGATAAATGGGAACATGAAGGTATGCATCCTTTATGTCCAGAGACACCATAAAATCTCCCCCTTTCAGGCTTGCGATGACCGCTCTTAGCGATTCCATCTTGAACTTGAACCTTTTCAGGTATATTTTCAGGGATTTTAAATTCAATATGGGTCTGACCGAACCGTCCGGTTTCGGGACTACAACATGGTCGAATAATATCCCCCTCCTTGTTGAAGGAGGGGAACCTTGACCACCACCGGTTGAAGATACAATTCGTGAATTGCAGTTAACACTATCTCCCTCTCGTGGGGGGAAGCCGGCAGGGCCGTCGGTGAGGGGGCATCTCCTCAAAGTCCAGCTTGTATCCCTGAGACACAATATCTATTGCCCAGGGATCTAACAGGGAGTGAACCCACTTGTGGCTGAAATTACGAAGACGTGCCCCCACCGGGCCTAGCTCCGCCTGTGGAGCCCCAGCGACATGCAGTGGATTTTGTAGAGGCCGGGGAGGACTTCTGTTCCTGGGAACTAGCTGTGTTGTGCAGCTTCTTTCCTCTGCCCCTGCCTCTGGCAAGAAAGGATGCACCTCAGACTTTGTTTCTTTGTGTTCGAAAGGCTGCATTTGATAATGTCGTGCTTTCCTAGGCTGTGCAGGAATATAAGGCAAAAGATCAGAATTACCAGCTATAGCTGTGGAGACCAGGTCCGAGATCCCTTCTCCACACAATCCTCAGCCTTAAATATGCCTCTTAAGTCAGCAGAAATCGACATAGCGTTGACTCTAGAACCCAGTAGACTAATGTCTCTTTGGGCATGTTTAATTTATATATATATATATATATATATATATCTTAAGACAGCATCTTTAATATATATATATATATACACACACACACACACACACACACACACACACACACACACACACACACACACATACTAGGGTCGCAATCTCTGCTGATAAGGTACCTGTCCACGCTGCTACAGCGCTATAAACCCATGCCGACACAATCGCCGGTCTGAGTAGTGTACCAGAATGTGCACGCTATCTGCAGGATCCCTGAGGATAGCGGTTAAGTCAGGGCTACCTTTTGGGCAAACGTGACACCCTAGGGGAAGATTCCAATCGTATCCTGGCCCTAGTAGGGAAAGGATACTCCCTGAGAATTCTTTGTGGGAAACTGCAGTCTCTTGTCTGGAGATTCCCGCTCTTTTTCATCATGAGAGGAGGGAAATTTACCTCAGCTTTCTTCCCCTTAAACATGTGTACCCTTGTGGCAGGGACAAATGAGTCATCAGTGATATGCAAATCATCTTTTATTACAATAATCATATATTGAATACTTTCCTGCCTTTTTGGCTGTAACTTTGCATTATCGTAGTCGACACTGGAGTCAGACCCTGTGTCGATATCAGTGTCTATTATTTTGGATAGTGAGCATTGAAAGACTCTGAAGGTCTCTGCGACATAGGGACAGACATGGGTAGATTCCCTGTCTGTTCTCTAATCTTTTGTGCAATAAATTCACCTTAGCACTTAATTACGGTTCCGGTATGAAAGATAGAGTGTGTCTAGTTAGACAGTCAATAGATAGACACCATATGTTAGATGGACATTAGGTCGACGGGGTCAAAAGGTCGACATGGAAAAGGTCGACATGAAAAAGGTAGACACCATGTTTTTTGCATTTTTGTGGTTTGTGTGGATAGTTTTGTCATCTGGGAACCCCAATTGTAGAAAGGCATACCCTCGCTTTGCTCGCCACGCTTCGGGCACGGTGGCTCGCTGCGCTCGCCACAAGGTTTATAACCAACTCTATGCCGACATGGATAAAGTATGAAATAATCCAAAAACATATTACATTAAAAAAAAAAACATTTGTCTATCTTTTTTATGTCGACCTTTTGACCCTGTCGACCTTTTGACCCTGTCGACCTGTCTGTCTAATATATGGTGTCTATCTATTGACTGTCTATCTATCAAACGGATAGGCTTAATTACACATATCTAAACAGGTGTTGTCGACGGAGACACCCCTCACACACATTTGCTCCATCTCCTCCTTAGGGGAGCCTTTTACCTCAGACATGTCGTCACACCCGTACCGACACCACACACTCAGGGAATGCTCATCTGAAGACAATTCCCCCACAAGGCCCTTTGGAGAGACAGAGAGAGAGTATGCCAGCACACACCCCAGCGCTATTAACCCAGGAATAACACAGTAACTTAATGTTAACCCAGTAGCTGCTGTTTATATTGATTTTTACACCTAATTATGTGCCCCCCCCTCTCTTTTTACCCTCTTCTACCGTGTATCTGCAGGGGAGAGGCTGGGGAGCTTCCTCTCAGCGGTGCTGTGGAGGAAAAAACATGGCGCTGGTGAGTGCTGAGGAAGAAACCCCGCCCCCTCAACGGCGGGCTTCTGTCCCGCTTAAAATAAGATTTTACTCACCGGTAAATCTATTTCTCGTAGTCCGTATTGGATGCTAGGACTCCGTAAGGACCATGGGGATTAGCGGCTCCGCAGGAGATTGGGCACAACTAAAGAAAGCTTTAGGACTACCTGGTGTGCACTGGCTCCTCCCACTAAGACCCTCCTCCAGACCTCAGTTAGGATACTGTGCCCGGAAGAGCTGACACAATAAGGAAGGATTTTGAATCCCGGGTAAGACTCATACCAGCCACACCGTATAACTCGTGATACTATACCCAGTTAACAGTATGAAATATAACTGAGCCTCTCAACAGATGGCTCAACAATAACCCTTTAGTTAGGCAATAACTATAAACAAGTATTGCAGACAATCCGCACTTGGGATGGGCGCCCAGCATCCACTACGGACTACGAGAAATAGATTTACCGGTGAGCAAAATCTTATTTTCTCTGACGTCCTAAGTGAATGCTGGGACTCCGTAAGGACCATGGGGATTATACCAAAGCTCCCAAACGGGCGGGAGAGTGCGGATGACTCTGCAGCACCGAATGAGCAAACTCTAGGTCCTACTCGGCCAGGGTATCAAACTTGTAGACTCTTACAAAAATGTTTTAACCCGACCAAGTAACAGCTCGGCAAAGTTGTAAAGCCGAGACCCCTCGGGCAGCCGCCCAAGAAGAGCCCACTTTCCTCGTGGAATGGGCTTTTACAGATTTAGGGTGCGGCAGTCCAGCCGCAGAATATGCAAGTTGAATTGTGCTACAGATCCAGCGAGCAATAGTCTGCTTAGAAGCAGGAGCACGCAGCTTGTTGGGTGCATACAGCAGAAATAGCGAGTCAGTTTTCCTGACTCCAGCTGTCCTGGAAACATATACTTTTCAGGGCCCTGACTACATCCAGTAACTTGGAATCCTCCAAGTCCCAAGTAGCCGCAGGCACCACAATAGGTTGGTTCACATGATACCACCTTAGGAAGGAATTGGGAACGAGTCCTCAATTCCGCCTTATCCATATAAATACAGATAAGGGCTTTTGTATGACAAAGCCGCCAATTCTGATACACGCCTGGCCGACGCCAAAGCCCACAGAATGACCACTTTCCATGTGAGGTATTATAGCTCCACGGATTTAAGTGGCTCAACCCAATGCGACTTCAGGAAATCCAACACCACGTTGAGATTTCACGGTGCCACTGGAGACACAAACGGGGGCTGACTATGCAGCACTCCCTTAACAAAAGTCTGAACTTCAGGCAGTGAAGCCAGTTCAATTTTGGAAGAAAAATCGATAGAGCCGAAATCTGGACCTTAATGGAACCCAATTTTAGGCCCATAGTCACCTCTGACTGTAGGAAGTGCAGAAATCGACCTAGCTGAAATTTTTCCTTTGGGGCCTTCCTGGCCTCATAGTACGCAACATATTTCCGCCATATGCGGTGATAATGGTTTGCGTTCACTTCTTTCTTAGCTTTAAATAGCGTAGGGATAACTTCCTCCGGAATTCCCTTTCCCTTCGGGATCCGGCGTTCAACCGCCATGCCGTCAACGCAGCCGCGGTACATCTTGGAACAGACAGGCCCCCTGCTGCAGCAGGTCCTGTCTGAGCGGCAGAGGCCATGGGTCCTCTGAGATCATTTCTTGGAGTTCTGGTTACCAAGCTCTTCTTGGCCCACCCGGAACAATGAGTATAGTTCTTACTCCTCATTATTCTCATTACCCTGGGTAAGAGAGGCAGAGAAGGGAACACATACACCGACTGGTACACCCACGGTGTTACCAGAGCGTCCACAGCTATCGCCTGAGGGTCCTTGACCTGGCGCAATATCTTTGTAACTTTTAGTTGAGGCGGGACGCCATCATGTCCACCTGTGGCCTTTCCCAACGGTGTACAATCATTTGGAAGACTTCTGGATGAAGTCCCCACTCTCCCGGGTGGAGGTCGTGTCTTCTGAGAAAGTCTGCTTCTCAGTTGTCCACTCCAGGAATGAACACTGCTGACAGTGCTAACACATGATTTTCCGCCCATCGGAGAATCCTTGTGGCTTCTGCCATCGCCATCCTGCTTCTTGTGCCGCCCTGTCGGTTTACATGAGCGACCGCCATGATGTTGTCCGACTGGATCAGCACCGGCCGGTGTTGAAGCAGGGGTCTAGCCTGACTTAGGGCATTTTAAATGGCCCTCAGTTCCAGAATAATTATGTGTAGGGAAGTCTCCTGACTTTTCCATTGCCCTGGAAGTTCCTTCCCTGTGTGACTGCCCCCCAGCCTCGAAGGCTGGCATCCGTGGTCACCAGGACCCAGTCCTGTATGCCGAATCTGCGGCCCCCTAGAAGATGAGCACTCTGCAGCCACCACAACAGCGACACCCTGACCCTTGGAGACAGGGTTATCCGCCGATGCATCTGAAGATGCGACCTGGACCACTTGTCCAACAGATCCCACTGGAAAATCCTTGCATGGGACCTGGCGAATGGAATTTCTTCGTAAGAAGCTACCATTTTTCCCAGGGCTCGCGTGCATTGATGCACCGACACCTGTATACGTATTAGGAGGTCTCTGTCTAGAGACAACAACTCCTTGGACTTCTCCTCCGGGAGAAACCCTTTTTATCCTGTTCTGTGTCCAGAACCATACCCAGGAACAGTAGACACGTCGTAGGAACCAGCTGCGACTTTGGAATATTCAGAATCCAGCCGTGCTGTTGTAGCACTTCGAGATAGTGCTACTCCGACGAACAACTGCTCCCTGGACCTCGCCTTTATAAGGAGATCGTCCAAGTACGGGATAATTATTTCGGCCATTACCTTGGTAAAAACCTCGGTGCCAGGGACAGACCAACGGCAACGTCTTGAATTGGTAATGACAATCCTGTACCACAATATTGAGGTACTCCTGGTGAAGAGGGTAAATAGGGACATGCAGGTAATCATCCTTGATGTCCAGTGATACCATGAAATTCTCCAGGCTTGCAATAATCGCCTGAGCGATTCCATTTTGAACTTGAACCTTCATATATAAGTGTTCAAGGCTTTCAATTTTAGAATGGGTCTCACCGAACCGTCTGGTTTCGGTACCACAACATTTTGGAATAGTAACCCCGGCCTTGTTGAAGGAGGGGTACCTTGATTTCACCTGCTGGAAGTACAGCTTGTGAATTGCCGCCAGTACTACCTTTCTCAGAGGGCAGCAGGCAAGGCTGATGTGAGGTAAAGGCGAGGGGGAGTCGCCTCGAACTCCAGCCTGTATCCCTGTGATACTATTTGCAGAACCTAGAGATCCACCTGTGGGCAAGCCCACTGGTCCCTGAAGTTCCCGAGACGCGCCCCTACCGCACCTGTCTCCACCTGTGGAGCCCCAGCGTCATGCGGTGGACTCAGAGGAAGCGGGGGAAGATTTTTGATCCTGGGAACTGGCTGCTGGTGCAGCTTTTTTCCTTCTTCCCTTGTCTCTGTGCAGAAAGGAAGCGCCTTTAACCCGCTTGCTTTTCTGAAGCCAAAAGGACTGTACCTGAAAATACGGTGCTTTCTTAGGCTGTGAGGAAACCTGAGGTAAATTTTTTTCTTCCCAGCTGTTGCTGTGGATACGAGGTCCCAGAGACCATCCCCAAACAATTCCTCACCCTTATAAGGCAGAATCTCCATGTGCCTTTTACAGGCAGCATCACCTGTCCACTGCCGGGTTTCTAATACCCTCCTGGCAGAATGGACATTGCATTAATTCTGGATGCCAGCCGGCAAATATCCCTCTGTGCATCCTTTATATATAAGACAACGTCTTAAATATGCTCAATGTTAGCAAAATATTATCCCTGTCTTAGCGTATTAATATTATCTGACAGGGTATCAGACCACGCTGCAGCAGCACTATTTAAGCTGAGGCAATTGCAGGTCTCAGTATATAACCTGAGTGTGTAAATACAGACTTCAGGATTGCCTCCTGCTTTTATCAGCAGGTTCCTTCAAGGTGGCCGTATCCTAAGACGGCAGTGCCACCTTTTGACAAACGTGTGAGCGCCTTATCCACCCTAAGGGATATCTCCCAACGTGACCTATCCTCTGGCGGGAAAGGGTACGCCATCAGTAACTTTTTAGAAATTACTAGTTTCTTATCGGGGGAAACCACGCTTCTTTACACACTTCATTCATTCATCTGATGGGGGAACAAAACACTGGCTGCTTTTTCTCCCCAAAAATAAAACCCCTTTTATGTGGTACTTGGGTTCATGTCAGAAAATGCGTAACATTTTTCATTGCCGAGATCATGTAACGGATGTTCCTAGTGGATTGTGTATATGTCTCAACCTCGTCGACACTGGAGTCAGACTCCGTGTCGACATCTGTGTCTGCCATCTGAGGTAACGGGCGTTTTTTGAGCCCCCGATGGCCTTTGAGACGCCTGGGCAGGCGCGGGCTGAGAAGCCGGCTGTCCCACAGCTGTTACGTCATCCAGCCTTTTATGTAAGGAGTTGACACTGTCTGTTAATACCATCCACCTATCCATCCACTCTGGTGTCGGCCCCACAGGGGGCAACATCCCATTTATCGGCCTCTGCTCCGCCTCCACGTAACCTTCCTCATCCAACATGTCGACACAGCCGTACCGACACCACACACACAGGGAATGCTCTGACTGAGAACAGGACCCCACAAAGTCCTTTGGGGAGAGAGAGAGTATGCCAGCACACACCAGAGCGCTATATAATGCAGGGATTAACACTATAACTGAGTGATTTTTCCCCAAATAGCTGCTTGTATACATATATTGCGCCTAAATTTAGTGCCCCCCCTCTTTTTAACCCTTTGAGCCTGAAAACTACAGGGGAGAGCCTGGGGAGCAGT
The DNA here is from genome assembly GCF_028390025.1 of Pseudophryne corroboree. Lineage (NCBI taxonomy): Eukaryota > Metazoa > Chordata > Amphibia > Anura > Myobatrachidae > Pseudophryne > Pseudophryne corroboree. The sequence goes on from NC_086448.1 coordinate 673,906,628, forward strand.
CTTCCAGCTGCACTGTGAAGAGAAAATGGCGCCAGTGTGCTGAAGGAGAAGCCCGGCCCCTTTTTCGGCAGACTTTCTCCCGCTTTTTCTGGAATACTGGCAGGGGTAATTTTACATCTATATAGCCTCTAGGACTATATATGATGTAGATTTGCCAGCCAAGGTGTCATATATTGCCCTCAGGGCGCCCCCCCCAGCGCCCTGCACCCATCAGTGACCGGAGTGTGAGGTGTACATGAGGAGCAATGGCGCACAGCTGCAGTGCTGTGCGCTACCTTGGTGAAGACCGAAGTCTTCTGCCGCCGATTTTCCAGACTCTTCATGCTTCTGGCTCTGTAAGGGGGACGGCAGCGCGGCTCCGGGAACGAACACCAAGGTCGGGTCCTGCGGTCGATCCCTCTGGAGCTAATGGTGTCCAGTAGCCTAAGAAGCCCAAACTACCACCTGTTAGGTAGGTTCGCTTCTTCTCCCCTTAGTCCCTCGCTGCAGTGAGTCTGTTGCCAGCAGATCTCACTGTAAAATAAAAAACCTAAATATACTTTTTCTAGCTCAGGAGAGCCCCTAGTGTGCATCCAGCTCAGCCGGGCACAAGAATCTAACTGAGGTCTGGAGGAGGGTCTTAGTGGGAGGAGCCAGTGCACACCAGGTAGTCCTAAAGCTCTCTTTAGTTGTGCCCAGTCTCCTGCGGAGCCGCTAATCCCCATGGTCCTTACGGAGTCCCAGCATCCACTTAGGACGTCAGAGAAAATAAGAATTTACTTACCGATAATTCTATTTCTCGTAGTCCGTAGTGGATGCTGGGAACTCCGTAAGGACCATGGGGAATAGCGGCTCCGCAGGAGACTGGGCACAAAAGTAAAAGCTTTAGGACTACCTGGTGTGCACTGGCTCCTTCCCATATGACCCTCCTGCAAGCCTCAGTTAGGATACTGTGCCCGGACGATCGTACACAATAAGGAAGGATATTGAATCCCGGGTAAGACTCATACCAGCCACACCAATCACACCGTACAACCTGTGATCTGAACCCAGTTAACAGCATGATAACAGAGGAGCCTCTGAAAAGATGGCTCACAACAATAATAACCCGATTTAGTTAACAATAACTATGTACAAGTATTGCAGACAATCCGCACTTGGGATGGGCGCCCAGCATCCACTACGGACTACGAGAAATAGAATTATCGGTAAGTAAATTCTTATTTTCTCTGACGTCCTAGTGGATGCTGGGAACTCCGTAAGGACCATGGGGATTATACCAAAGCTCCCAAACGGGCGGGAGAGTGCGGATGACTCTGCAGCACCGAATGAGAGAACTCCAGGTCCTCCTCAGCCAGGGTATCAAATTTGTAGCATTTAGCAAACGTGTTTGCCCCTGACCAAGTAGCTGCTCGGCAAAGTTGTAAAGCCGAGACCCCTCGGGCAGCCGCCCAAGATGAGCCCACTTTCCTTGTGGAATGGGCTTTTACAGATTTTGGCTGTGGCAGGCCTGCCACAGAATGTGCAAGCTGAATTGTACTACAAATCCAACGAGCAATAGTCTGCTTAGAAGCAGGAGCACCCAGCTTGTTGGGTGCATACAGGATAAACAGTGAGTCAGATTTTCTGACTCCAGCCGTCCTGGAAACATATATTTTCAGGGCCCTGACTACGTCCAGCAACTTGGAGTCCTCCAAGTCCCTAGTAGCCGCAGGCACCACAATAGGCTGGTTCAAGTGAAATGCTGAAACCACCTTAGGGAGAAATTGAGGACGAGTCCTCAATTCTGCCCTGTCCGCATGAAAAATTAGGTAAGGGCTTTTATAGGATAAAGCCGCCAATTCTGAGACACGCCTGGCTGAAGCCAGGGCTAACAGCATTACCACTTTCCATGTGAGATATTTTAAATCCACTGTGGCAAGTGGTTCGAACCAATGTGATTTTAGGAATCCCAAAACCACATTGAGATCCCAGGGTGCCACTGGAGGCACAAAGGGAGGCTGTATATGCAGTACCCCCTTTACAAAAGTCTGGACTTCAGGAACTGAAGCCAATTCTTTCTGGAAGAAAATCGACAAGGCCGAAATTTGAACCTTAATGGATCCTAATTTTAGGCCAATGGACAGTCCTGTTTGCAGGAAATGCAGGAAACGACCTAGTTGAAATTCCTCTGTCGGGGCCTTCCTGGCCTCGCACCACGCAACATATTTCCTCCAAATACTGTGAATGTTGTGCAGTTACATCCTTCCTGGCTTTGATCAGGGTAGGGATGACTTCATCTGGAATGCCTTTCTCCTTCAGGATCCGGCGTTCAACCGCCATGCCGTCAAACGCAGTCGCGGTAAGTCTTGGAACAGACAGGGTCCTTGCTGAAGCAGGTCCCTTCTTAGAGGTAGAGGCCACTGATCCTCCGTGAGCATCTCCTGAAGTTCCGGGTACCAAGTCCTTCTTGGCCAATCCGGAGCCACGAGTATAGTTCTTACTCCTCTCCGTCTTATAATCCTCAGTACCTTGGGTATGAGAGGCAGAGGAGGGAACACATACACTGACTGGTACACCCACGGTGTTACCAGAGCGTCCACCGCTATTGCCTGAGGGTCCCTTGACCTGGCGCAATACCGGTCTAGTTTTTTGTTGAGGCGGGACGCCATCATGTCCACCTTTGGTTTTTCCCAACGGTTTACAATCAATTGGAAGACTTCTGGATGAAGTCCCCACTCTCCCGGGTGGAGATCGTGTCTGCTGAGAAAATCTGCTTCCCAGTTGTCCACTCCGGGAATGAACACTGCTGACAGTGCTATCACATGATTTTCCGCCCAGCGAAGAATCCTTGCAGCTTCTGCCATTGCTCTCCTGCTTCTTGTGCCGCCCTGTCTGTTTACGTGGGCGACTGCCGTGATGTTGTCCGACTGGATCAACACCGGCTGACCCTGAAGCAGAGGCCTTGCTTGACTTAAGGCATTGTAAATGGCCCTTAGTTCCAGGATATTTATGTGAAATGACGTTTCCATGCTTGACCACAAGCCCTGGAAATTTCTTCCCTGTGTGACTGCTCCCCAGCCTCTCAGGCTGGCATCCGTGGTCACCAGGACCCAGTCCTGAATGCCGAATCTGCGGCCCTCTAGAAGATGAGCACTCTGCAACCACCACAGGAGAGACACCCTTGTCCTTGGAGACAGGGTTATCCGCTGATGCATCTGAAGATGCGATCCGGACCATTTGTCCAGCAGATCCCACTGAAAGGTTCTTGCGTGGAATCTGCCGAATGGAATCGCTTCGTAAGAAGCCACCATTTTTCCCAGGACCCTTGTGCATTGATGCACTGACACTTGACTTGGTTTTAGGAGGTTCCTGACTAGCTCGGATAACTCCCTGGCTTTCTCCTCCGGGAGAAACACCTTTTTCTGGACTGTGTCCAGAATCATCCCTAGGAACAGCAGACGTGTCGGAATCAGCTGCGATTTTGGAATATTTAGAATCCACCCGTGCTGTCGTAACACTACTTGAGATAGTGCTACTCCGACCTCTAACTGTTCCCTGGACCTTGCCCTTATCAGGAGATCGTCCAAGTAAGGGATAATTAAGACGCCTTTTCTTCGAAGAAGAATCATCATTTCGGCCATTACCTTGGTAAAGACCCGGGGTGCCGTGGACAATCCAAACGGCAGCGTCTGAAACTGATAGTGACAGTTCTGTACCACAAACCTGAGGTACCCTTGGTGAAAAGGGCAAATTGGGACATGGAGGTAAGCATCCTTGATGTCCAGAGACACCATATAGTCCCCTTCTTCCTGGTTCGCTATCACTGCTCTGAGTGACTCCATCTTGAACTTGAACCTTTGTATGTAAGTGTTCAAGGATTTCAGATTTAAATTAGGTCTCACCGAGCCGTCTGGCTTCGGCACCACAAACAGCGTGGAATAATACCCCTTTCCCTGTTGCAGGAGGGGTACCTTGATTATCACCTGCTGGGAATACAGCTTGTGAATGGCTTCCAATACCGCCTCCCTGTCGGAGGGAGACGTTGGTAAAGCAGACTTCAGGAACCGGCGAGGGGGAGACGTCTCGAATTCCAATTTGTACCCCTGAGATACTACCTGCAGGATCCAGGGGTCCACTTGCGAGTGAGCCCACTGCGCTCTGAAATTCTTGAGACGGCCCCCCACCGTGCCTGAGTCCGCTTGTAAGGCCCCAGCGTCATGCTGAGGACTTGGCAGAAGCGGGGGAGGGCTTCTGTTCCTGGGAAGAGGCTGCCTGATGCAGTCTTTTTCCCCTTCCTCTGCCCCGGGGCAGAAATGAGGAGCCTTTTGCCCGCTTGCCCTTATGGGGACGAAAGGACTGAGCCTGAAAAGAAGGTGTCTTTTTCTGCTGAGAGGTGACTTGGGGTAAAAAGGTGGATTTCCCAGCCGTTGCCGTGGCCACCAGGTCCGATAGACCAACCCCAAATAACTCCTCCCCTTTATACGGCAATACTTCCATATGCCGTTTGGAATCCGCATCACCTGACCACTGTCGCGTCCATAACCCTCTTCTGGCAGAAATGGACAGCGCACTTACTCTTGATGCCAGAGTGCAAATATCCCTCTGTGCATCTCGCATATATAGAAATGCATCCTTTAAATGCTCTATAGTCAATAATATACTGTCCCTATTCAGGGTATCAATATTATCAGTCAGGGAATCCGACCAAGCCACCCCAGCACTGCACATCCAGGCTGAGGCGATTGCTGGTCGCAGTATAACACCAGTATGTGTGTATATACTTTTTAGGATATTTTCCAGCTTCCTATCAGCTGGTTCCTTGAGGGCGGCCGTATCAGGAGACAGTAACGCCACTTGTTTTGATAAGCGTGTGAGCGTTTTATCTACCCTAGGGGGTGTTTCCCAACGCGCCCTAACCTCTGGCAGGAAAGGGTATAATGGCAATAATTTTTTAGAAATTATCAGTTTTTTATCGGGGGAAACCCACGCTTCATCACACACCTCATTTAATTCATCTGATTCAGGAAAAACTACGGGTAGTTTTTTCACACCCCACATAATACCCTTTTTTGTGGTACTTGTAGTATCAGAAATGTTCAAAACCTCCTTCATTGCCGTGATCATGTAACGTGTGGCCCTACTGGAAGTCACGTTTGTCTCCTCACCGTCGACACTGGAGTCAGTGTCTGGGTCTGTGTCGACCATCTGAGGTAACGGGCGCTTTAGAGCCCCTGACTGTGTTTGAGACACCTGAACAGGCACTAGCTGATTTGCCGGCTGTCTCATGTCGTCAGTCTTTTGTAAAGTGCTGACGCTATCACGTAATTCCTTCCATAAGACCATCCAGTCAGGTGTCGACTCCCTAGGGGGTGACATCACTATTACAGGCAATTGCTCCACCTCCACACCATTTTCCTCCTCATACATGTCAACACAAACGTACCGACACAGGGAATGCTCTGATAGAGGACAGGACCCCACTAGCCCTTTGGGGAGACAGAGGGAGAGTTTGCCAGCACACACCAGAGCACTATATATAATGTATAGGGACAACCTTATATAAGTGTTTCTCCCTTATATAGCTGCTGTATAGATTCTTATGCCAATTTAGTGCCCCCCCCTCTCTTGTTTTACCCTGTTTCTGTAGTGCAGGACTGCAGGGGAGAGTCAGGGAGACGTCCTTCCAGCGGAGCTGTGAGGGGAAAATGGCGCTTGTGTGCTGAGGAGATAGGCTCCGCCCCCTTCTCGGCAGCCTTTCTCCCGCTTTAAGGAAAACTGGCAGGGGTTAAATGCATCCATATAGCCCAGGAGCTATATGTGATGCATTTTTCGCCATCCAAGGTGTTTTTATTGCGTCTCAGGGCGCCCCCCCCCCAGCGCCCTGCACCCTCAGTGACCGGAGTGTGAAGTGTGCTGAGAGCAATGGTGCACAGCTGCGGTGCTGTGCGCTACCTTGTTGAAGACAGGACGTCTTCTGCCGCCGATTATCCGGACCTCTTCTGTCTCTGTAAGGGGGCCGGCGGCGCGGCTCTGGGACCCATCCATGGCTGGGCCTGTGATCGGTCCCTCTGGAGCTAATGTCCAGTAGCCTAAGAAGCCCAATCCACTCTGCACGCAGGTGAGTTCGCTTCTTCTCCCCTTAGTCCCTCGATGCAGTGAGCCTGTTGCCATCAGGACTCACTGAAAATAAAAAACCTAACTTAAACTTTTTCACTAAGCAGCTCAGGAGAGCCACCTAGTGTGCACCCTTCTCGTTCGGGCACAAAAATCTAACTGAGGCTTGGAGGAGGGTCATAGGGGGAGGAGCCAGTGCACACCAGGTAGTCCTAAAGCTTTTACTTGTGCCCAGTCTCCTGCGGAGCCGCTATTCCCCATGGTCCTTACGGAGTTCCCAGCATCCACTAGGACGTCAGAGAAATATACATTTACTTGGCGGGGGCTCATACATATATACAGTGCCCAACTGTATATATGCTAAACTTTTGCCAAAGAGGTCCCAATTGCTGCCCAGGGCATCCCCCCCTGCACCCTTACAGTGACCGGAGTATGTGAGGTGTGTGTGGGAGCAATGGCGCACAGCTGCAGTGCTCTACCTCAGTGAAGACTGGAGTCTTCTGCCGCCGATTTCGAAGTCTTCTTGCTTCTTATGCTCACCCAGCTTCTGTCTTCTGGCTCTGCCAGGGGGACGGCGGCGCGGCTCTGGGATCGGACTACGAGAGTGAGATCCTGTGTACGATCCCTCTGGAGCTAATGGTGTCCAGTAGCCTAAGAAGCAGGACCAATCTTCAGAGAGTAGGGCTGCTTCTCTCTCCTCAGTCCCACGATGCAGGGAGTCTGTTGCCAGCAGAGCTCCCTGAAAATAAAAAACCTAACAAAATACTTTCTTACAGCAAGCTCAGGAGAGCTCACTGAACAGCACCCAGCTCGTCCAGGCACAGATTCAAACTGAGGTCTGGAGGAGGGACATAGAGGGAGGAGCCAGAGCACACCAGAATCTATATTCTTTCTTGAAGTGCCCATGTCTCCTGCGGAGCCTGTCTATTCCCCATGGTCCTTACGGAGTCCCCAGCATCCACTAGGACGTTAGAGAAAAAATTATATTCTAGGGCACCGTGATTCAAAAAAGTTTGGAAACCTTAAGAGTCAAATCTCTCTCCTTTCCTCCTATTGTTGAGGTACAGCAATGTTCAGTGACATATTAACTTCTGATAATTGAAACATTAAACTGACTGGAAATAGGTTGGTTAAGTACTTATCTGAATATATATCTTATTGGGAAATCCCAATCATCCCACCCCTTTGTGGTTAGAATTTTGAAAAATCCCTTCTTAGTGGGTGCCTACGTTACAAAAGAAAGCTACTGTCCAAATTCCAAGTCCTTAAGGTTCAGGAGACTTATGAGTCAATGGTATTTGAGTATACACACTAATTATATATATATGGTTCACAGTAGCGGCACTCGGCAACGTCTTCTTTCGAAGATTAAAACCATCACTCTGGATTATTTCAACGTTTCAGGATCATTTCTTTTGACCCTTTCGTCAGGGGAGATTATATAAATATAATATATTACATACACTTATATATACATACACGTTTAATAGAAAATGAATTCTTAAGCTGAGCTTCTCATTGCTGCATCCCTGAAGCTACTAAACTTTAAATATGGTATGCTTCTTTTATAGCATCTGTCATGCCAGATAGAATACAGCCAGTGGGCATGCATCTGTAGTAAACCATTTCTGGTGCCGAAGGGATCCAAATATATACTACATGGTTGCACCCTCCTGCCAAACTAAGGGGTCTATTTACTAAGCCTTGGATGGAGATATAGTACCAGCCAATCAGCTTCTGACATTTTTCAAACCCAGCCTGTGACAGGGGAGCTAGGAGCCAATTGGCTGGTACTTTATCACTGTCCACTATATCTCCCTTAAGATCTTGGGCCGCTTGATGAGATTCACAGCATTTATGTAATCTACAGGATTTAACAGACTAAACAGCTTGTTAAATAACCCAGTAATGCTGAGCTGACAACTAACCGTTGGCCTACTCATGCAGAGTCTGTTAAAACTCCATTCTAGATCATGAAGGGGATGTGCCAGGAAGTGATGAGGAGGGGGGGGGGGAATGCATCACTTGAACCACTGTTGTGAGTAGTGTTAAGTTTTAAACTCATTCAGTAGGTTATAAAAATAAAATACGAACACAGAGGATCCTGTTATGGTCTTTTATTCAGAAAAAAGTGCCATTTATGCATCAGCAATTGTGACTTCAACTTCTACACCAGGTTCAATACTGATGGAAGTTATCTGTTTCACAATCTCAGAAGGACTGTGCAGGTCAATCAAGCGTTTGTGGATGCGCATCTGGAACCGATCCCAAGTCTTGGAACCCTCACCACAAGGGGTTTTTCTTGTTGTAATACGCAGGGTCTAGTAGCGTGTGGAAAAACAAAGATACTGTTCAACAGCTTTCCATTCACATTAATTCATCAGTACATGTGAGCACATTCAAGAAAAACAAAACTTCTAAGTATACATAACATGAGAAACTGCTAGTTACATTCAGGTACAGATGTGTCTTCTTACAACTTTGCTCCATGCACTACAAGGAACATTACACAATGCATGAGCCGTGTGACACTGTAGCACCGAATGTCAAGTCTTGCCAAAAAAATAAAAAAAAAAAGTGTCTTAGCCACAATGTAATGCAATATGACATATGAGCATCTTATGCTGATTAAAATGAAAGGCAGCATGCCTATATTCTGTGTGTGACTATATGCATACAAAATGCTATGCTACAGTGTTTGTGCAACAAACCAAGGTTTCATTACGGATGCAGATAGAGCCGCTATTACACAGAATATAGGTATGCTGCATAGCACTTTAATCAGCAGAAGTTGCTTGTGCGTCTTATTGCAATGCATCTAATCTGCATTTGCACAGCAAGACAAAAAATAAATAAAAATGAGTTACAAATATGAAAATTCTCGTACATCTACTCCTGGTATGATTTAATGAGGTCACTTGTAAAACTGTTTCCACCATGCCTTATCAAAGGTGAATCTCAGAGCTAGGTTGCAGCAATTACAATGGAAGACTGAATATTCAGTCTTCCGTTTTACAGACTAAAGGGATGATGGCTGTCAGTATACTGTGGCTCACAAGAGGCTATATTCCAACTCTGTTGGTGGTGTGGGCCTACCAACCAAGTGGGAATACTCTGCAGAGGTTGGGATTCCATCCAGCGGTATTTCACAGACTGTTGGAATTTCGGCAGCAGTCCTCTGAACGCCGGGAGACCAGCTGCTAGTAATTTAACTGCCTCCTGTAGTATGTATTTGTAATAAAATGTATTGCATAAAAAGTATGACATCCAGACTATTACCCTTTACAATATAGGACAAGTACAGGGTAATTAAACAGTGACACACTGACATAAGCATCAGGGTGGCAGAAGCTGTGGGATTAGGTGCAGTTGAGGATGTTTAAGAGAAAGATAAGCACATGAGGGTTGAGGGCCCTGCCCTCGAGAGCTTACATTCAGAAAACACAACCAATTTAATTTCACAGGGAAGCATTGTTTCCTCACCTTGGTGGGCATACGCACAGGCCCTTTGACCTTCAGGTTCTTCTCCTTGGCTCCGCGGATTAGATCAGCACAGACTAGAACAGATTTATAGTATAATCAGTAATTGCAGCATGGTCAGCTCTCATTCAAGACTTAACTAGTGTACTAAACAGCAACTTATACCTATAAGGGAGATCTAATGCCAAGGCATTCTGCAGTCTATTTTCTTACACATCCCATAAAGTGTCACAGGAAGATTAGCATCTTATCAGGTTTGATTCTCCATGTTAGATTAAGTACAAAACATTTCACAGGTCAGCTCAGAATAGCGTATAGGTGAATCACTGTTACTCATACAAAGTTATCATCCTCATTGCTGACCTAATTAGGACAATGCCGCTTTGGACAGTGGAAGAACTTCTAAGAACTGCATGTGAAAGAGGTATGGTCTTAAAAATTAGATTTGCTTTCATCTTCTGGATGAAAAACATGATTAAGGACAATCACTTTTCCAACAGTACAAGTATGTGATGCTTTGTTACAAAGCCATTATCTCATTGTATCAGGAAATCATACCTTTCTCTAAGGATTTCACATTCCGGCTTGTTAGTGTAATACGGATGCGATGAATGGCCACTTCCTGTTCAGCAGGTGCTTTGCCCGTGTCTTTAAATGCCTGGAAGATGCCAAGTGGGGGAAGACATTTAGCATAAAAGCACCGATTTTATCTATTTTCACTCTGTAAACCCAATCTACAGAAGCATAGGGCAATTCAATGACATCATATTCACTTTTCTAGGGAGACCTCTACACTGTTTGGTGCAGTCTTCAGAAAATACTGGAAAAACAGCTACACCCCCATCAACTTCATCAGCTCTGCACCAAGTAGTGGAAGCTTTTAGAAACCCATTTATCACAAAAGTGCTAATCGCGCAGAAGTTACCAATTTATGGCAACAACTCTGAATGCAGTTTCAAGGATATCATCAAGGGCCAGTAACAGAGACACTGCCACCAAGATGAGCCAGTTATAGGAATAAAAGACTTACGTTCTGCCCCAGACACATGTAAAACAATCTCTACAGCTGGTATCATGAACAGCTGTGGTCTAACAGGGAGAGATCAAAGGTTCCCTCTCGATCTGGGCTGCCACCATAGAAGTCCTGTAGGTAGCAGGTTTATTTAAAAGCCCCAGTAGTAGGTTCGTCAATTCTGCCTTAAATAGTGTTCCTTCTAGGCTGTTTTAGCAGGGTGCTGCACCCTGCCCATTTTTTAAATGTGAAAAAGCACCCTGCCCTTTTTTCAGTGCACCCTGCAGCACCATAAATCACCCCCTTGTATACGGAATGCAACAGTCAGAGTGCATGTTACAATGTTGTCGTCTACTCCTTGCCCACCTCTGAAATTGGAAATAATTTCTATTCTTAGCGAAATGGATGGCAGAGGGACTGTAAATAACAGCACTCTGATAAAGAGGGAAAGAACAGGGTAAGCAGTGAGCATGTACTGCTTACAGTATTTCCCTAGTAGAACAACTTTTCCCATATATTTTAACCCATTGTTTTTTTCTGTTTTATAGCACAAGGATTATAACTACTTCAGCACTGGAAAATACATTTATAATTATCTACTTATGTATATGCTACAGCCGATCTTTCAAGAAGACTGGACATATACAGTACTTCTCAGTATAGGGCAAAATGTATGTACAAAAACTATAAACCTGTCTGCTATGCTTTGTGCACAAAGAGTCACATCAAAAAAGTGCCCTTCAAAATAAAAATGTGCCCTCTTCAATGATCAGCACCCTGCCCTAAAAAAATCCTAGAGTGAACACTATTAAATACGCAGAAACGACAATGTCCCTTTGCTTTCTCCATAGTAACAGCTCCTAGTGCTGGTATCCTAGACACTAAACACCTGCAGCTTTGCTTTTTGGGTGACCAAGTCTATCTTTAAAAGGAGCATTTAAACAGCTTTCAGTGAAAAGTCAAGTGTCTCAGTAAACATGAAAAAAGGCAAATCATTGTAAGATGAAACACCCATCCCCCTTAGAAGACACTAATGAATGCAAGTAACTCAAACAAGAGCAAGCACTGTCTGTCCACTTGTGTAGCAGTACCTACTTTTGAACGCTATGGGGTTTAGTTCTATCTGCCCTCAAAATGGCATCCAGAGCCTTTGTAGATTTTAGCACAGTATGCAATAGATCTGTTTGCCACCAACAGTATAAGCAGGAAGCCGCTTACAGTAATGGACTGATGTGCATGAAGATTACGGACCATATTCCGCAATGATCGCTATTTTTAGGGGTGCCTAAAGTACACATGCCTTCTGAACACTAAGGAAGACCTAAGACAAGTACAAGACAGTTCTACAGGGGGAAAAACCAACAGATACCAAGATGCAGTACTAACTACTCATGGTCTAGAGCAGTGGTTCCCAACCTCGGTCCTCAAGTACCCCCAACAGTTCATGTTTTCCAGGTCTCCTCACAGGATTGCAAGTGAAATAATTTGCTCCACCTGTGGGTCTTTTAAAATGTGTCAGTAAAGGCCCGTACACACTGGTCAATATATCGGCCGTTCTCTTAAACGGCCGATATATTGCGGGACCGTCGGCCAGTGTGTACGGCCGATACGTCTGAACTCAGTCGTTCACAGACGTATCGCGTCGGCCGCGCAGCACAGCAGACGGCCAATATATCTAACGATATATTGGCGCAACGCTGTGTGTACGGGGCGGTCATCCGACCGCCCGTACACATGCTGCGGCGGCCGGCGGTGATTGACAGGTGAACTGGGCGGGCGCACGCCCAGCTCATGACGTCAGTCCCCCGACGGATCGGGCAGTGTGTATGCACAGCACACTGCCTAATCCGTACATATATATCTGCAGATCAATTGATCTGCAGATATATCTACTAGTGTGTACCCACCTTCAGTAATGAATACACCTGTTCAACTGCTAGGTGACCTGGAAAACCTGAACTATTGGTGGTACTTGAGGACAGATGTTAGGAAACACTGGTCTAAAGCAGTGGTTGCCAAACCAGGACCTCAAGGATAAACAGTTCACATTCTCAAGATCTAATCAAAGAATCACAAGAGAAATAATAAGAATTTACTCACCGGTAATTCTATTTCTCGTAGTCCGTAGTGGATGCTGGGAACTCCGTAAGGACCATGGGGAATAGCGGGCTCCGAAGGAGGCTGGGCACTCTAGAAAGATCTTAGACTACCTGGTGTGCACTGGCTCCTCCCACTATGACCCTCCTCCAAGCCTCAGTTAGGTACTGTGCCCGGACGAGCGTACACAATAAGGAAGGATTTTGAATCCCGGGTAAGACTCATACCAGCCACACCAATCACACCGTACAACTCGTGATATGAAACAGTTAACAGTATGAAACAATAGAGCCTCTCAACAGATGGCTCAACAATAACCCGATTTAGTTAACAATAACTATGTACAAGTAATGCAGATAAACCGCACTTGGGATGGGCGCCCAGCATCCACTACGGACTACGAGAAATAGAATTACCGGTGAGTAAATTCTTATTTTCTCTAACGTCCTAGTGGATGCTGGGAACTCCGTAAGGACCATGGGGATTATACCAAAGCTCCCAAACGGGCGGGAGAGTGCGGATGACTCTGCAGCACCGAATGAGAGAACTCCAGGTCCTCCTCAGCCAGGGTATCCAATTTGTAGAATTTTGCAAACGTGTTTGCCCCTGACCAAGTAGCTGCTCGGCAAAGTTGTAAAGCCGAGACCCCTCGGGCAGCCGCCCAAGATGAGCCCACCTTCCTTGTGGAATGGGCATTGACAGATTTTGGCTGTGGCAGGCCTGCCACAGTATGTGCAAGCTGAATTGTACTACAAATCCAACGAGCAATAGTCTGCTTAGAAGCAGGAGCACCCAGCTTGTTGGGTGCATATAGGATAAACAGCGAGTCAGATTTTCTGACTCCAGCCGTCCTGGAAACATATATTTTCAGGGCCCTGACAACGTCTAGCAACTTGGAGTCCTCCAAATCCTTAGTAGCCGCAGGCACCAAATAGGCTGGTTCAGGTGAAACGCTGACACCACCTTAGGGAGAAACTGGGGACGAGTCCTCAATTCTGCCCTATCCATATGGAAAATCAAATAAGGGCTTTTACAAGACAAAGCCGCCAATTCTGATACTCGCCTGGCAGAAGCCAAGGCCAATAACATAACCACCTTCCATGTGAGATATTTCAGATCCACGGTTTTTAGTGGTTCAAACCAATGTGATTTTAAGAAAACTCAACACCACGTTGAGATCCCAAGGTGCCACAGGAGGCACAAACGGGGGCTGACTATGCAGCACTCCTTTTATAAATGTCTGAACTTCAGGTACTGAAGCGAGTTCTTTTTTTTTGAAAGAAAATCGACAGAGCCGAGATCTGTACCTTAATGGAACCCAATTTAAGGCCCATAGTCACTCCTGCTTGCAGGAAATGCAGAAATCGACCTAGTTGAAATTCCTCTGTTGGGGCCCTTTCGGCCTCACACCATGCAACATATTTTCGCCATATGCGGTGATAATGAGTTGCTGTAACCTCTTTCCTGGCTTTAGTAAGCGTAGGAATTACTTCCTCCGGAATGCCCTTTTCCTTCAGGATCCGGCGTTCAACCGCCATGCCGTCAAACGCAGCCGCGGTAAGTCTTGGAACAGACAGGGCCCCTGCTGCCGCAGGTCCTGACAGTGGCAGAGGCCATGGGTCCTCTGATATAAATTCTTGAAGTTCTGGGTACCAAGCTCTTCTTGGCCATCCACGAGTATCGTTCTTACTCCTCGCCTTCTTATTATTCTCAGTACCTTTGGTATGAGAGGCAGAGGGGAGAACACCTAAACCGACTGGTACACCCACGGTGTTACCAGAGCGTCCATAGCTATCGCCTGAGGGTCCCTTGACCTGGAACAATATCTTTTATAGCTTTTTGTTAAGGCGGGACGCCATCATGTCCACCTGTGGCCTTTCCCAATGGTGTACAATCCTATTGGAAGACTTCTGGAGGAAGTCCCCATTCTCCCGGGTGGAGGTCGTGTCTGTTGAGAAGATCTGCTTCCCAGTTGTCCACTCCGGGAATGAACACTGCTGACAGTGCTAACACATGATTTTCCGCCTATCGGAGAATCCTTGTGGCTTCTGCCATCGCCATCCTGCTTTTTGTGCCGCCCTGTTGATTACATGGGCGACTGCCGCGATGTTGTCTGATTGGATCAGTACCGGCTGGTTTTGAAGCAGAGGCCTTGCTGGCCTCAGGGCATTTTAAATGGCCCTCAGATCCAGAATATTTATGTGTAGGGAAATAACCTGACTTGACCAAAGTCCCTGGAAGTTTCTTCCCTATGTGACTGCCCCCCAGCCTCAAAGGCTGGAATCCATGGTCACTAGGACCTAGTCCTGTATGCCGAACCTGCGGCCCTCTTGAAGATGGGCACTCTGCAGCCACCACAGTAGAGATACCCTGGTCCTTGAAGACAGGGTTATCAGCCTATGCATCGGAAGATGCGATCCGGACCACTTGTCCAACAGGTCCCTCTGAAAAGTTCTTGTATGGAACCTGCCTAATGGGATTGCTTCGTAAGAAGCTACCATTTTTCCCAGGACTCGCGTGCAATGATGCACCGCTACCTATTTTGGTTTCAGGAGGTCTCTGACTAGAGATGACAACTCCTTGGCTTTCTCCTCCGGGAGAAACACTATTTCTGGTTTATGTCCAGAACCATCCCCAGGAACAGTAGACGTGTCATAGGAACCAGCTGTGACTTTGGACTGTTTAGAATCCACCTATGCTGTTGTAGCACTTTCCAAAATAGTGCTACCCCGACTACCAACTGCTCCTTGGACCTCGCCCTTATAACGAGATTGTCCAAATACGGGATAATTACAACTCCCTTTTTTTTTGAAGGAGTATCATCATTTCGGCCATTACCTTGATAAAACACCCTCGGTGCCATGTACAGTCCAAACGGCAGTGTCTGGACTTGGTAATGGTAATCCTGTACCACAAATCTGAGGTACTCCTGGCGAGGATGGTAAATGGGGACATGCAGGTAAGCATCCTTGATGTCCCGGGATACCATGTAATATACCATCCCGCTACTCCTGCTTGAGGGAGTTGTCAGCAAGGCATATTTTAGGAAACGGCTGGGGGGAGACATCTCTAATTCCAGCTTGTACCCCTGAAATACTACTTGGAAGAAACAGGGATCCACCTGTGAGCGAGCCCACTAATTGCTGAAATTTTTGAGGCGGCCCCCCACCGTACCTGGCTACACCTGTGGAGCACCCGCGTCATGGTGTGTACTCACAGGAGGCGGGGGAAGAATCTTGATTCTGGGAACAGGCTGACTGGTGCAGCTTTTTCCCTCTACCCTTGTCTCTGTACAGAAAGGAAGCGCCATTTGACCCGCTTGCTTTTCTGAAGCCGAAAGGATTGTACCTTTTTCTGTGAGGAAACCTGAGGTAAAATTATTTCTTCCCAGCAGTTGCTGTGGATACGAGGTCCCAGAGACCATCCCCAAATAATTCCTCACTCTTATAAGGCTCTCTATGCGCTTTTTAAGTCAGCATCACCTGTCCAGTGACAGGTCTCTAATACCCTCCTGACAGAATGGACATTACATTTATTTTGGATGCCAGCCGGCCAAATATCCCTCTGTGCATCCCCCATATATAAGACAACGTCTTTAATATGTTTTTATGTTTGCCAACTATTATCCCTGTTTGACAGGGTCACCAACCACGCTGCAGCAGCACTATCTGCAGGTCTCAGTCTAGTACCTGAGTGTGTAAATACAGACTTCAGGATAGCCTCCTGTTTTTTATCAACAGGTACCTATTAAAGTGGCCGTATCCTAAGACGGCAGTGCCACCTTTTTTGACAAACGTGTGAGCGCCTTATCCACCCTAGGGGATATCTCCCAGCGTAACTTATCCTCCTGGCGGGAAAGGGTACGCCATCATTAACTTTTTATAAATTACCAGTTTCTTAACGGGGGAACCCACGGTTTTCACACACTTCATTTATTCATCTGATGGGGGAACAAAACACTGCCTGTTTTTTCTCCCCAAACCTAAAACCCATTTATAGAGGTTAAAGTCAGAAATGTATAACACATTTTTTATTGCCGGGATCAAGTCACGGATTGGATTGTGTATATGTCTCCACCTTGTCGACACTGGAGTCAGACTCCGTGTCGACATCTGTGTCTGCCATCTGAGAGAGCGGGCGTTTTTGAGCCCCTGATGGCCTTTGAGACGCCTGGGCAGGCGCGGGCTGCGAAGCCGGCTGTCCCACAGCTGTTACGTCATCCACCCTTTTATGTAAGGAGTTGACACCGTCGGTTAATACCTTTTACCTCTCTATCCACTCTGGTGTCGGCCCCACAGGGGGCGACATCACATATATCGGCCTCTGTTCCGTCACCATATAAGCCTCCTCATTCAACATGTCGACACAGCCGTACCGACACACCGCAGACACACAGGGAATGCTCTAAACGAGGACAGGACCCACAAAAGCCCTTTGGGGGGACAGAGTGAGAGTATGCCAGCACACACCAGAGCGCTATATACTGCAGGGACTAACTGAGTTATGTCCCCTATAGCTTTATATCTATATATATATATATATATATAATGTATACTGCGCCTAAATTTAGTGCCCCCTCTCTCTTTTTTTAACCCTTGTAGACTGCAGGGGAGAGCCAGGGAGCTTCCCTCCAACGGAGCTGTGAGGGAAAATGGCGCCAGTGTGCTGAGGAGATAGGCTCCGCCCCTTTTTCGCGGCCTATTCTCCCGTTTTTTATGGACTTCTGGCAGGGGTATTTACCTCATATATAGCCCCTGGGGCTATATATTGAGGTATTTTTGCCAGCCAAGGTGTTTTTATTGCTGCCTCAGAGCGCCCCCCCCCAGCGCTCTGCACCCTCAGTGACCGGAGTGTGAAGTGTGTATGAGGAGCAATGGCGCACAGCTGCAGTGCTGTGCGCTACCTTGGTGAAGACTGAGTCTTCATGCCGCCGATTTTCCGGACCATCTTCTTGCTTCTGGCTCTGTAAGGGGGACGGCGGCGCGGCTCCGGGACCGAACATCAAGGCTGGGCCTGCGGTCGATCCCTCTGGAGCTAATGGTGTCCAGTAGCCTAAGAAGCCCAATCCGGCTGCAAGCAGGCGAGTTCGCTTCTTCTCCCCTTAGTCCCTCGCTGCAGTGAGCCTGTTGCCAGCAGGTCTCACTGAAAAGAACAAATTCTAAGACTATAACTTTCTAAGAGCTCAGGAGAGCCCCTAGTGTGCATCCAACCTCGGCCGGGCACGAAATCTAACTGAGGCTTGGAGGAGGGTCATAGTGGGAGGAGCCAGTGCACACCAGGTAGTCTAAGATCTTTCTAGAGTGCCCAGCCTCCTTCGGAGCCCGCTATTCCCCATGGTCCTTACGGAGTTCCCAGCATCCACTAGGACGTTAGAGAAAATATGCTCCACATTTGGATCTTTTAAAATGTGTGAGTAATGACCCCCCATCCCCCCCCCCCCCCCTATGCACCTGCTAGGTGACCAGGTAAACATGTTTGTGGTCCATGAGGACAGTTCAGTAACACTGGTCTATATTTTCAGGCCGAGATGAGAAATACAGTCTGAAGGCCTACATAATCTGAGTGACAATTGTGCAAGGTATCCCTGGAGAAAAAGGGCCTACAACAGTGACAAAATCCAACGTGTCCGAGTATTAACCAGACCCCAGCTGCTGTATCTGGATAATAGATCTGCACTGTCTAGATACAGGGTCAAAAAGCCAAAGTTTGTGGTTTTGCACATATTTCCTACAATTATCACCCATGTGGACTGGCCGCCCATGTTTAGCCTGTAAGTACATCAGGTTAGCCCACACAAAGACCCTGAGAGGGGCACACTTGCATGTATAGCAGCAACTTCCCCGGGTCCCGCCACGTGTAACGTTGCTGCGGCTTTTGATATTAGTTATACCTCAGTGACCCCGGCAAAGCAGCTGGCAGAGCCCCCAGCCCCGAAACATGGCTCTAACCGGGGCAAATGCGCAGCTACACGTACCCTCACACACCCCCGGGCGGGAGCAGCCTTGCAGCGCTCCGGGTCACTAGCCCGCTATATGGCGGCGCGCACTCACCATGTCTGATCACCTTCCTGACCGACTTATTCGTGAGGAATCCGAGCGAACAGCGGTGAGCCAGGAGCAGGCGGACAACAGCTTACATACACCCAACTGGATGCAAGAAGAGAGGAAGAGGCCGGGCCGCACTCTGCTACTTATAGAGCAGGGGGGTGCCGGCCTACCGGAAGAACGTCACTGTGTTCCCTTAGGCGCCATCTTTTCTAAGGGAAAATAGCCCCTCTCTCACTGCGGCAGCTCAGCGATGGCAGATGCTGGTGGTGACGGTCACATTCTGCTCCCTGTCACAGTGACTGAGGAACTCGTTGCGGGGTCTTGGCTGTTAGATAGTAGTCTGTGTATAGATTAGAGAGTGTCCCTGTTGTCTCTGCTCCCTTAATGCTATTTTCTGACCTGAGCACCAGGGTTCACACTGCAATCACATTTATGTCATACCCTCCAACTGTACATTTTTTGCAGGTACAGTACCTTATTTTTATGGTCTGTACAGATTTTTGGCTCTCTAAACTTCCATTGAAAGTATAAGGGACGTGACCACGCCCACTTTACCCGTGGTCACGCCCCTTTCCTAATTCGTACCAATTTTTATGTGTAAAATGTTGGAGGGTATATTATGTTACCTATAATATTATAGATGATAATAAATAATAATACTGATTTCTCTGACGTCCTAGTGGATGCTGGGAACTCCGTAAGGACCATGGGGAATAGACGGGCTCCGCAGGAGACTGGGCACTCTAAAAGAAAGATTAGGTACTATCTGGTGTGCACTGGCTCCTCCCTCTATGCCCCTCCTCCAGACCTCAGTTAGAATCTGTGCCCGGCCAGAGCTGGATGCACTTAGTGGGCTCTCCTGAGCTCACTAAAAAAAGAAAGTATTTGTTAGGTTTTTTATTTTCAGTGAGATCTGCTGGCAACAGACTCACTGCTACGAGGGACTTAGGGGAGAGAAGCAAACCTACCTGCTTGCAGCTAGCTTGTGCTTCTAAGGCTACTGGACACCATTAGCTCCAGAGGGATCGTACACAGGGCCCGACCTCGATCGTCCGTTCCTGGAGCCGTGCCGCCGTCCCCCTTGCAGAGCCAGAAGACGGAAGATTCCAGGAGAAAATCGGCGGCTGAAGACTCCGGTCTTCAATAAGGTAGCGCACAGCACTGCAGCTGTGCGCCATTGCACCCACAGCACACCACACGCTCCGGTCACTGGTGGGTGCAGGGCGCTGGGGGGGCGCCCTGGGCTGCAATATGTATACCTTAGTTGGCAAAATGCACATAATACAGTTATAAATTGTATATGTGCCTAATCCCCCGCCATAAATATTATTAAAAAAGCGGGAGAAGCCCGCCGCTGAAGGGGCGGGGCTATCTTCCTCAGCACAGCCAGCGCCATTTTCTCTTCACAGCTCCGCTGGAAGGACGCTCCCCAGGCTCTCCCCTGCAGTATACACTACGGAAAGGGTAAAAAAGAGAGGGGGGGGGGCACATAAATTTAGGCGCAAAAGGTGATATAAGCAGCTATTGGGGGAAAATTCACTTTGTATTAATGTAAATCCCTCTGTTATATAGCGCTCTGGTGTGTGCTGGCATACTCTCTCTCTGTCTCCCCAAAGGACTTTGTGGGGTCCTGTCCTCAGTCAGAGCATTCCCTGTGTGTGCGGTGTGTCGGTACGGCTGTGTCGACATGTTTGATGAGGACGCTTACGTGGAGGCGGAGCAGGAGCCGATAAGTGTGATGTCGCCCCCTGCGGGGCCGACACCAGAGTGGATGGATATGTGGAAGGTATTAACTGACAGTGTCAACTCCTTGCATAAAAGGTTCGATGACGTAACAGCTTTGGGACAGCCGGCATCTCAGCCCGCGCCTGCCCAAGCGTCTCAGAGGCCATCAGGGGCTCAAAAACGCCCGCTACCTCAGATGGCAGACACAGATGTCGACACCGAGTCTGACTCCAGTGTCGACGAGGATGAGACAAATGTACAATCCACAAGGGCCATCCGATGCATGATTACGGCAATGAAAAATGTGTTGCACATTTCTGACATTAACCCGGTTACCACTAAAAAGGGTATTATGTTTGGGGAGAAAAAGCAGCCAGTGACTTTTCCCCCATCTGATGAGTTAAATGAATTGTGTGAAGAAGCATGGTGTTCCCCAGATAAGAAATTAGTGATTTCTAAGCGGTTACTAATGGCGTATCCTTTCCCGCCAACGGACAGGTTGCATTGGGAAACATCCCCTAGGGTGGACAAGGCGCTCACACGCTTATCAAAAAAGGTGGCACTGCCGTCTCAGGATACGGCCGCCTTAAAGGAGCCTGCAGATAGAAAGCAGGAGGCTATCCTGAAGTCTGTGTATACACACTCAGGTACTATACTGAGACCTGCTATTGCTTCAGCATGGATGTGTAGTGCTGCAGCAGCAGCATGGTCTGATTCTCTGTCTGATAACATTGATTCCCTTGACAGGGATACTATTTTGCTAACCATAGAGCATATTAAAGACGTAGTCTTATATATGAGGGATGCACAGAGGGACATTTGCCGGCTGGCATCTAGAATTAATGCAATGTCCATTTCTGCCAGGAGAGTATTATGGACTCGGCAGTGGACAGGTGATGCTGATTCTAAAAGGCACATGGAAGTTTTGCCTTATAAGGGTGAGGAATTGTTTGGGGAAGCTGGGACAGCTGGGAAGTCGACTTTTTTACCTCAGGTTCCCTCACAGCCTAAGAAAGCACCGTATTATCAAGTACAGTCCTTTCGGCCCCAGAAAGGCAAGCGGGTCAGAGGCGCGTCCTTTCTGCCCAGAGGCAGGGGTAGAGGGAAAAAGCTGCACCAGACAGCCAGTTCCCAGGAACAAAAATCCTCCCCTGCTTCCACTAAGTCCACCGCATGACGCTGGGGCTCCACAGGTGGAGCCAGGTGCGGTGGGGGCCCATCTCCGGAACTTCAGCGACCAGTGGGTTCGCTCACAGGTGGATCTCTGGGTTCTACAAGTGGTATCTCAGGGATACAAGCTGGAGTTCGAGACGTCTCCCCCTCGCCGTTACCTCAAATCAGCCTTGCCAGCTACTCCCAAGGAAAGGGAGGTAGTACTGGTGGCAATTCACAAGCTGTACCTCCAGCAGGTGATAATCAAAGTTCCCCTCCTTCATCAGGGACGGGGTTACTATTCCACAATGTTTGTGGTACCGAAACCAGACGGTTCGGTAAGACCCATTCTAAATTTGAAATCCTTGAACACTTATATAAGGAAGTTCAAGTTCAAAATGGAATCGCTCAGGGCGGTTATTGTAAGCCTGGAAGAGGGGGATTTTATGGTATCACTGGACATCAAGGATGCTTACCTACATGTCCCCATTTACCCACCTCACCAGGAGTACCTCCGGTTTGTGGTACAGGACTGCCATTACCAATTCCAGACGTTGCCGTTTGGTCTGTCCACGGCACCGAGGGTATTTACCAAGGTAATGGCCGAAATGATGATACTCCTTCAAACGAAGGGAGTTATAATTATCCCGTACTTGGACGATCTCCTTATAAAGGCAAGGTCCAAGGAGCAGTTGTTGGTGGGAGTAGCACTATCTCAGGAAGTGCTACAACAGCACGGCTGGATTCTGAATATCCCAAAGTCGCAGCTGGTTCCTACGACGCGTCTGCTGTTCTTGGGCATGATTCTGGACACAGAACAGAAGAAAGTGTTTCTCCCGGAGGAGAAGGCCAAGGAGTTGTCATCTCTGGTCAGAGACCTCCTGAAACCAAAACAGGTGTCGGCGCATCACTGCACACGAGTCCTGGGAAAGATGGTAGCTTCTTACGAAGCAATTCCCTTCGGCAGGTTCCATGCAAGGATCTTTCAGTGGGATCTGTTAGACAAGTGGTCCGGATCGCATCTTCAGATGCATCGGCTGATCACCCTGTCCCCGAGGGCCAGGGTGTCTCTGCTGTGGTGGCTGCAGAGTGCTCATCTTCTCGAGGGCCGCAGATTCGGCATTCAGGACTGGGTCCTGCTGACCACGGATGCAAGCCTCCGAGGTTGGGGGGCAGTCACTCAGGGAAGAAACTTCCAAGGACAATGGTCGAGTCAGGAGACTTCCTTACACATAAATATTCTGGAACTAAGGGCCATTTACAATGCCCTAAGTCAAGCAGAACCCCTGCTTCAAAACCAGCCGGTGCTAATTCAGTCAGACAACATCACGGCTGTCGCCCATGTAAACCGAAAGGGCGGCACAAGAAGCAGGATGGCGATGGCAGAAGCCACAAGAAGTCTCCGATGGGCGGAGGATCACGTGATAGCACTGTCAGCAGTGTTCATTCCGGGAGTGGACAACTGGGAAGCAGACTTCCTCAGCAGGCACGACCTCCACCCGGGAGAGTGGGGACTTCATCCGGAAGTCTTCCAGCTGATGGTAAATCATTGGGAAAGGCCACAGGTGGACATGATGGCGTCCCGCCTCAACAAAAAGCTAAAAAGATATTGTGCCAGGTCAAGGGACCCTCAGGCGATAGCTGTGGACGCTCTAGTGACACCGTGGGTGTGCCAGTCGGTTTATGTGTTCCCTCCTCTTCCTCTCATACCAAAGGTACTGAGGATAATAAGAAAGAGAGGAGTAAGAACTATACTCATCGTTCCGGATTGGCCAAGAAGAACTTGGTACCCGGAACTACAAGAAATTATCTCAGAGGACCCTTGGCCTCTGCCGCTCCGACAGGACCTGCTACAGCAGGGGCCCTGTCTGTTCCAAGACTTACCGCGGCTGCGTTTGACGGCATGGCGGTTGAACGCCGGATCCTAATGGAAAAGGGCATTCCGGTTGAAGTCATTCCTACGCTGATAAAGGCTAGGAAGGATGTGACAGCAAAACATTATCACCGCATATGGCGAAAATATGTTGCTTGGTGTGAGGCCAGGAAGGCCCCTACAGAGGAATTCCAGCTGGGTCGATTCCTGCACTTCCTACAGTCAGGAGTGACTATGGGCCTAAAATTGGGATCCATTAAAGTCCAGATTTCGGGCCTGTCTATTTTCTTTCAAAAAGAACTGGCTTCACTGCCTGAAGTTCAGACGTTTGTTAAGGGAGTGCTGCAGATTCAGCCCCCTTTTGTGCCTCCAGTGGCACCTTGGGATCTTAACGTTGTGTTGGATTTCCTGAAATCACACTGGTTTGAGTCACTTAAGACCGTGGAGCTAAAGTATCTCACGTGGAAGGTGGTCATGCTGTTGGCCTTGGCTTCAGCTAGGCGTGTGTCAGAATTGGCGGCTTTGTCATGTAAAAGCCCGTATCTGATCTTCCATATGGACAGGGCAGAATTGAGGACTCGTCCCCAATTTCTCCCAAAGGTGGTATCAGCGTTTCATTTGAACCAACCTATTGTGGTGTCTGCGGCTACTCGGGACTTGGAGGCTTCCAAGTTGCTGGACGTAGTCAGGGCTTTGAAAATCTATGTAGCCAGGACGGCTGGAGTCAGGAAAACTGACTCGCTGTTTATCCTGCATGCACCCAACAAACTGGGTGCTCCGGCTTCAAAGCAAATTATTGCACGCTGGATCTGTAACACGATTCAGCAAGCTCATTCTGCGGCAGGGTTACCGCATCCTAAATCAGTAAAAGCCCATTCCACAAGGAAGGTGGGCTCTTCTTGGGCGGCTGCTACTTGGTCGGCTTTACAGCTTTGCCGAGCTGCTACTTGGTCGGGTTTAAACACATTTGCTAAGTTCTACAAGTTTGATACCCTGGCTGAGGAGGACCTTGTCTTTGCTCATTCGGTGCTGCAGAGTCATCCGCACTCTCCCGCCCGTTTGGGAGCTTTGGTATAATCCCCATGGTCCTTACGGAGTTCCCAGCATCCACTAGGACGTCAGAGAAAATAAGAATTTACTCACCGGTAATTCTATTTCTCGTAGTCCGTAGTGGATGCTGGGCGCCCGTCCCAAGTGCGGACTCTCTGCAATACATGTATATAGTTATTGCTTAACTAAAGGGTTATTGTTATGAGCCATCTGTTACTGAGGCTCAGTTGTTGTTCATACTGTTAACTGGGTATGGTTATCACAAGTTGTACAGTGTGATTGGTGTGGCTGGTATGAGTCTTACCCTGGACTCCAAATCCTTTCCTTGTAATGTCAGCTCTTCCGGGCACAGTTTCCTCAACTGAGGTCTGGAGGAGGGGCATAGAGGGAGGAGCCAGTGCACACCAGATAGTACCTAATCTTTCTTTTAGAGTGCCCAGTCTCCCGCGGAGCCCGTCTATTCCCCATGATCCTTACGGAGTTCCCAGCATCCACTACGGACTACGAGAAATAGAATTACCGGTGAGTAAATTCTTATTATTTATGTAGCACATTTCTCCTAATAGGACTCAAAGGGCTTTACAGTTGTATTTACAGCTCAAAATACAAAACAAGCTTAATAGTAGATATTAGTGAATAAATAGATAAGTCTTCAGTCTATTTTTGAAGGATTCTAAAGTGGAGGCTTCTCGCACTGTGCGGGGAAGAGAGTTCCATAGAGTCGGAGCCACAAAGTTAAAAGCTCGACCCCCAGATAAATTCAGGGAGATTCTAGGTACTGTTAGTAGTCCTTCATCTACAGATCATAGTAATCTAGAGGGACAGTAAGGAATCAGAAGCTGCTTCAAGTACCTTGGGCCCTGGTCATGTAGGGCTTTGAAAGTGAATATGCCAATCTTGAAAACGATTCGCCATCTTAAGTGCTCTACACACTTGCCGATTGGCCGCTGAGGTGCCCAACGGCCGTTACGGCCTGGGTGCGGTGGGAGGGTTGACAGGGGGAGTGAAGTTTCTTTACTCTTTCCCTTGTCACCCGGCCCCATAGCCCTTCATGCTAATATGGCCGATATTGTCCATATTGGCTTGCAGGCATAAACGAGCCAGCACCAACGATGAACGAGCGCGGGGCCGCACATCGTTCATCGTTGGTGCATACAGACTGAAAGATATGAATGATATCTCGTTCATCAATGATCAAGATCGTTCATATCTTTCAGTGTAATCGGCCAGTGTATAGGGCCCTTTACAGGTAGCCAGTGAAGGGACTAGAGAATGGGTGCTATGTGGCTGGAAACGGGGCTGGTTGGTTAATAGTCTGGCAGCTGCATTTTGTACCATCTGCAAGCGGTCCAGTTCTTTTGCTAGGAGACCAAGGTAGAGGGCATTGCAGTAGTCTAGGTGTGATGATACATGCATGTATGACTTTAGGCAGGAATTAAGTGCTTGATTCTGGTTATGTTCCTCAGGTGAAAGAATGAGCATTTGATTGTGGCTGACACCCGATGTTTAAGTGTCAGACCACTATCCAGGACAAAACCTAGATTCTGTACATGTTCAGTGTTTTGTAGTTCTTAACCCCCAAGTGTAAGTACTCTCAGTTGGCTATGCTGCAGTCTTCTCCTGTGACCTATCATCAGGACTTCTGTTTTATCAGGGTTCAGTCTCAGCCAACTGGCACTCATCCACTCCTGGAGCTCAGCTAAGCAGCCATGTAGGGTTGTTATTGGGTTATCAGTACCCGGAGCAGAGGATAGGTACAGTTGTGTATCAGATGCATAGCAGTGGTAGACCAGGCCATGGTGTCTGATTATTTTATCCCGTGGTAGCATGCATACTGCAAAAAGCATGGGAGATAGTATAGAACCTTGTGCGACACCACAAGTCAATTGCACTGGTGGTGAAGAGTATACTATTACCTGCCAGCGAGAAATGATTTGAACAAGCTAAGGACTGTGCCATCCAGAAAATCTTCAGGCGCTCAATTAGAATCTCTTGGTCCACTGTGTCAAATGCTGCAGAGAGATTCAGAAGGCTTAAGATTGAACAGTCACCTCTGTCTCTTGCCATTAGTAGAGCATTAAACACATATACCAGGGCTGTTTCGGTGCTATGTCTTCTCCTGAATCCTGACTGGAATGGATCATAAATGTCATGGGTTTAAAGTAGAGATGAGCGGGTTCGGTTTTACTCAGGTATTTCGGGTTTTGCTTATTGGCTATCTAAAACGCGTGACATCCGTGATC
The DNA here is from genome assembly GCF_028390025.1 of Pseudophryne corroboree. Taxonomy (NCBI): domain Eukaryota; kingdom Metazoa; phylum Chordata; class Amphibia; order Anura; family Myobatrachidae; genus Pseudophryne; species Pseudophryne corroboree. Next base: position 673,933,382 of record NC_086448.1, read on the forward strand.
CAATAAGATACAGTTTCGACCCCCGAGTAAATCCGAGTAAAACCAAACCCGCAAATCTCTAGTTTAAAGGCGGGTTTCTAGTTGAGTTGCAACCACTTTCTCAATAACCTTTCCTACAGTAGGAAAGGAAGGCTTGATAGTGGCCTGTAGTTGGTCATGGGTCTGTTCATTAGCCCTTCATTTCCACAAAAGCAGTTGAAAATGAACATGTTCACCTACTTTTGTATAAATGAAGTGTCAGGGCCATTCACCATAAAGGTAACGTAAGAGATATCTGCTTACCTTTCACTCTCAATTTTGGCCATACCAGTGGCGGGCTGGGCCAGGGTGCCATCTAAATCTCAGGACGGTGCAATTTTGGTGATCTAGCGGCCACCCCTTAGCTGAATGTACACAGCTGGCTGTGGGAGACAGCAAGGTAGATACTGTCCAGCCGCTCTATGCTAGGCTTACCATACTATGCCTTTAAATCACTAATGCATTGCACAGGTTCTGTGGCTGGCTGACTTCAATGCTGCATTGTGCCTGGTTGTAATCAGCCACAGAACCTCACCGCAAAGTCACTCAACCTGTCACCAATAGACGTGTCCCTGCAGACTCTCTCACCCCGTCGCCCTTCACAAACCCCTCTAAACCCTCGTCTTGTCACCCGCCACACCTGTCACCACAAGCTATGTCACCCTGTCGCCCACCACACCTGTCCCTGCACACTCTCTTACCCTATCACCCATTACACCTGTCCATACAGACTCTCTCATCCAGTCACCCACCGCAGCTGTCCCCACAAACCCTCTTGCCCTATTGCTCACCACACCTGTTCCTACACAGACTCATTCACGCTGTCACCCACCACACATGTCCCCACCTGGTTGCCCAGCAGACCTGTCCACGCAGACTTTCTCACCCCCTCCCCACAGGCACAGGATGCAACTGTTGCTGGTATCGGTTCCCCCTGTGGATGAGAGTGAGGAAGGGACTGTGAACTCCTCTCTCTATTCTGTCCAGCTACTGACCTGACATGTCATGTCGATCTTCTGTGGGGACTGTTGCAATTAATATCTTGTTTTATTTTTTCCAGTGCAAATCAATGTAATTTTTTTCCTGTGAGAGGCCAATGTGTTTTATTTTTTTCCTGTCGGGCCAATGTCTGTGTTCTATTGTGAAGGGGCCAATGTGTATGTCTTTTTTGTCTTAAGTCCTAGAGGATACTGGGGATCCATTTAGTACCATAGGGTATAGACAGGTCCACCAGGAGCCATGGGCACTTTAAGAATTTGATAGTTTGGGCTGGCTCCTCCCTCTATGCCCCTCCTACCAGACTCTGTTTAGAAAATGTGCCCGGAGGAGCCGGTCACGCTTATGGAAGCTCCTGAAGAGTTTTCTGCAGTTATTTTTCTGTTTGTTATTTTCAGGAGGACTGGATGGCACCAGCTTGCCGGCTTCGTGGGACTTAGGGGGGGGGGGGATGGCCCAACCTCTTGAAGGGTTAATGGTCCCGTTCCCTGTTGGTAGGACACTAGCTCCTGAGGGAACTATTCGCAAGCCCCACCACGGTGAGCGTACATTTTCGCAGCACGCCGCCACCCCTAACAGAGCCAGAAGAAAGAAGAATGGTGAGTACTAAGCCGGCGTCCCAGTTAGTGGGTCGCCAGCCATTATGGTGGCATGGGGGTACGGAGATGCACGGCTTCTAACCGGGGCGGACTGCGTCTCCAGACTCAGACACAGTGCAGACGCACAGCTTCTGAGGGGCGAACTGAGTCTCAGTACGCTATACACAGTACCCACACTGGCATACACAGACTTAAAATGATTATGTCTCCATTTTAAGCATCAAATTACCTCAGCCAGTATTAAAAAAAAGTGGGAAGACCGCGCGCCATTGAGGGTGCGGGGCTTCACTATAAGCGGCTCCAGCAGCTCACCAGTGACATTTTCCCTCTGCAGTGGACACAGATGCTGACTGAAAGATACGCGCAGCTCCTCCGGAGTGACTCCAGATTACCTCAGTGATACCAGGGGGTCAAAGCAGTGGGGGAGCGATTATTAGTGTACTAAGGCCCTCATTCCAAGTTGATTGCTTGCTAGCCACTTTTAGCAGCCGTGCAAACGCATAGTCACCGGGGGAGTGTATTTTCGCTTGGCAAGAGTGCGAACGCCTGTGCAGCAGAACGGCTGCAAACACATTTTGTGCAGAACAAGACCAGCCCTGTAGTTTACTTATTCTGTGCGTTGATTGCTGCGATGAATGGGACTGTAATGACATCAGGTACCCGCCCAGCAAACGCCCGGCCACGCCTGCATTTTTCCAAACACTCCCAGAAAACGGTCAGTTGACACCCAAAAACTCCCACTTCCTGTCAATCTCCTTGCGATCGGCTGTGCGACTGAAAGCGTCGCTAGAACCTGTGCAAAACCACAATGCCCTTTGTACCCGTACACCACGTGTGCGCATTGCGGTGCATACGCATGCGCAGTTTTGCTGTTTTTTTAACTGATCGCTATGCAGCGAACAACGGCAGCTAACGATCAACTCGGAATGAGGGCCTAAGTCCCCAATCTGGGTACTTAGTCTGCAACCCAGCTAAGCTTGGCATTAGCGATAACGGTGCGGTGTGCTGGGTCCAAAATTTCTCTGTGTCTTCCAGGAAGGGCTCTTTGTGGGTTAATTGTGCGTAACCTTTTCCTGTGTGTGTGTGTGTGTGTGTGTGCTGTCACATTTACATTATGTCAGGCAAAGAGTGTGTTTCATATAGTGTTCTATTTCCCCAGAGGGCTCACTACAGTGTACTCAGTGCAGTGTACCTTCCCAGGCTAGCGGGGCAGAGCCAGCATGGCTGGACTCTATAAAAGGAATGATTTCTCATATTTCTACTAAATTGTCCTGCAATGAGAAAGAGACGCAATACTTAAGACAGTCTGTGGATGAGTTTATGAACAGAGACTCAGTCCCCAAACCAGCGTCTCAGTCCCCTGCCATTTGTCTGCAAAAACATACTTTGGCCCATACCCTGCAGTCTGACCCTGATGATGATGGGTCATACATGGAGGAGGGGGAGGTGGACTCGGGAGGGGGGGGGGGGTTGATGCTGCTCTGTCACAGGGAATAGTGGCTCTTATAGAAGCTATCAGAGATGTTCTGCAAATTCCTGATAAGGTGACAGAGGAGTGTGAGGAATCTTATTTTAATATAAAAAAAGAAGTCCTCAGTCACTTTTCCTGTGTCAAAGGAACTCAATACCCTGTTTGAAGAACCATGGGTTGATCCTGATAGGAAATTTCAAATTTCTAAAAGGTCCCTCTCATCCTTTCCTTTTCCTCCTGAGAATAGGAAAAAATGGGAAAATCCACCAATAGTAGATGCATCAGTATCCAGGCACAGAAAATAGTGTTGCCTGTGCAGCCTCCCTGAAAGACACGGCTGATCGTAGAATTGAGGCCACACTCAAATTTTTGTATAAAGCTGCTGGGGTGGCCCAGAGACCCACTATAGCATGTGCGTGGATTACCAAGGCCATTGCAAAATGGTCAGGTAACCTAATTGGGTTGGATTCCTTATCTAGGGGGGAGATTGTTTTACTCCTGCAACATATACAGGATTCTGCAAACTTTGGAAGCCATAAAAGAAGTGGGTTTGCTTAATGCATGCACCACTGCTATGGCAGTGTCAGCACGCAGGGGCTTATGGCTACGTCAGTGGACTGCGGACGCGGACTCCAGGAAAGGCGTGGAAGCCTACCCTTCACAGGAGAGGCCTTATTTGGAGATGAACTTGACAAATGGATCTCCAAAGCTACTGCAGGTAAGTCCACGTATCTTCCTTCTGCAGCTCCCCTGGCCAGGAAGGCGTACTCAGGACCTAACCTACAGTCCTTTCAGACTGCCAAGATTAAGGGCAAAACCAGAGGTTCTTCTACAGCCACCAGAGGCGCTAGAGGTAAAGCATGGAAAACAGCAGCTGCTGGTTCTCAGGAACAGCGCTCAAGCTTGGCTGCTTCAAAGCCTTCCGTATGATGGTGGATCGCGATGCCTGGAAGCAGTGCTTAAAGTGGTCCTAGAGAGGTGGTGGAACTCCCCCCCCTCCCCACGGTGCCCATGTAATAAAGGTATTGCGCGCGCCGTAGGCGCGCGCAGCAAAAAGGGGGTGTGGCCTCGAAAAGAAAGTGGCGTGGTCACACAATAGTAATAATGCCCACAGTAGTAGTACCCAAGTGGAAATGTTGAAGTGGGGGTATGGAAAAGTGAAGGGTGCAATTATGTGCGCGCCGAAGGCGCGCGCACTCCTGACAAGGGGGCGTGGCCACGCAAACGGGGGCGTGCCCTTCAGTGTAGTTTACCACACCATATACCCCTTATACACATTATGCACCACAATAGTAGGACCCCTTTCACATTATACCTCACAGTATGAGCCGAAATTCACATTTATACCACACAGTATGAGCCACATTCATATTACACCACACAGTATGAGCCAAATTCACATTACACCACACAGTATGAGCCAAATTCACATTACACCACACGGTATGAGACGAAATTCACATTACACCACACAGTATGAGCCGAAATTCACATTATAGCACACGGTATGAGCCGAAATTCACATTACACCACACAGTATGAGCCAAATTCACATTACACCACACGGTATGAGCCGAAATTCACATTACACCACACAGTATGAGCCGAAATTCACATTATAGCATACGGTATGAGCCGAAATTCACATTGCACCACACAGTATGAGCCGAAATTCACATTATAGCACACGGTATGAGCCGAAATTCACATTATAGCACACGATATGAGCCGAAATTCACATTATAGAGTGACAGAGTGACAGGGAGAGTGACAGCAGGGACATGGAAAGTGACAGCAGGGACATGGAAAGTGACAGCAAGGGAATACAGTAGGGACTAGGGAGAGAGAAAGGCAGCAGGTTAGATTACCTGTTTAGCAGCGGCGGTGGTCTGCGGTGCTGTGGATGAGTAGGCTGTGGTAGGCGTGACGTGGAGGAGGCTGTGGGCCTCGGAGATAGTGCGGAGGAGGAGGCTGTGGGTGCGCAGAGGTCCGAGGGCGGGGCGGCAGAAGAGGCTGAGGGCGGCTGCAGTGGATCTGGAACCAGGCTGGCTTTATTCCTGCTGCCGCATCGAGCTCCTGTGACCACGGCGCTAATATTTAAAAACTGCTGCGGACCGGCAGCCAATCAGCGACAGATTTGAACTAGTAGCGCCGCGGTCACAGGAGCTCGATGCAGCGGCAGGGATAATAAAGCCGGCCTGGTCCCAGATCCGCTGCAGCTGGGAGTCTGGAAACTGGGCTTCCAGTGCGGCGGCGATGGTAGGGGTGGAGCGACGGAGGGCGGACCGGGAACGCAGCTTCTTTGTCGGCCCATACAGTAATGCCCCCAGCAGTAGCACCCCTTATACAATGCCCACAGTAGTAGTGCCCCTTATGCAATGCCCCCAACAGTAGTGCCCCTTATGAAGTGCCCCCTTTACAATGCCCTCATTAGCTGTGCACCCCATCAGTAATGCCCTTAATGGTAATGCCCCTGTGTAGTATTGCCCCTAGTCGTTTAGCCCCTGTAGTTTAGCCCCAGTAGTCATGCCCATACTGGTAATGCCCCTGCAGTTATGACCCCAGCAATTTACTCCCCCCCCCCTTTAGTTTAGCCTCTGAGTGGTAATGCCCCCAGTAGTTTTGCCCTCATGTAGTTTGCCCCATGTAGTTTATCCCCCAGTGGTAATGCCCCCTGCAGTTGTGCCCCCAGTTGTTTAGCCCCTGTAGTTTAGCCCCCATGTAGTTTGCCAAAGTTAGTAATGTCCCCAGTAGTTTGCCCCCTTGTAGTTATACCCCCAGTAGTTTAGCTCCTGTAATTATGCCCCCTTGTAGTTTAGCCCCCAGTAGTAATGCTGCCAGTAGTTTGCCCCTTTGTAGCTTGCCCCCTTGTAGTAATGCCCCCAGTAGTTTGCCCCTTGTAGTTTGCCCCAGCAGTAAAGCCCCCCAGTAGTTTGCCCCCAGTACTAAAGCCCCCCAGTAGTTTGCCCCTCTGTAGTTTGCCCCAGTAGTAAAGCCCCCCAGTAGTTTGCCCCTCTGTAGTTTGCCCCAGTAGCAAAGCCCCCCAGTAGTTTTGCCCCTCTGTAGTTTGCCCCAGTAGTAAAGCCCCCCAGTAGTAAAAGCCCCCCAGTAACTAGCCCCCAGTAGAAACGCCGCTAGTGGTACACATATAGGAGGGAGGGGGGGGGGCACCATACTTACCAAGCCCCGCTCCTGCCGCAGTCCTCTCTCGCCGCCCGCTCCTCGGCACTATGGGAGAGACGTCATGACGTCTCTCCCATAGCGCACACTGACAGAGCCAGAAGCCGGAGCTCAGTACTGAGCTCCGGCTGCCGCTGCGGAGAGGGAGACGGGCGCCCGCTTGTAACGCGATCTCAGCGGGCGCCCGGCATCTCCCTGCAGCGCCGCCCGGGACATCGGGTTAGGTGAGCCGGGGGAGGCGGAACTGCGTTCCGTCTCCTGGTGGAACTGACGGAACGCAGTTCCGCCCCGTTCCGGCTCACTTTAACCCCTGCCTGGAAGACTGGCAGGAGCCCGCCTAAAAAATTTCATTCACATCTGGACAACATCATGCCAGGATCCCTGGGTCATAGATCTTATTTCCCAGGGCTACAGACTGGAGTTTCAGGAGCTCCCACCTCAGAGATTCTTCAAATCAGGCTTACCAGTTTCACAAGAGGCAAGTATAACCTTACAGGATGCCATTCAAAAACTGATACAGACTCAGGTCATTGTTCCAGTTCCACCTCAGCTACAAAACAAGGGGGTATATTTACTAAGCTCCTGATTTTGACCGATTTTGTTTTTCTTGTTCAAAGTGTCATCTCGGGAATTTACTAAACTGAAATCTCGGCAGTGATGAGGGCATTCGTATTTTTTTTGAAGGCAGAGAAAAAAAATACGAATGAATACACCATCGGTCAAACATGCCTGTTATTTTATACAACTCGGTAATTTATTAAAAATTCATATTCTCAATCACTGCCGTCAAGAGCCAAACACTGCCGTGGAAAAGTACAATAGACCTGCTTTTCCCACCCGTATTCTGAAAGGCATGCACAGATCAGTGAGATCCGTGCATGCTTATCAGTAGGAAGGGGTGGGAATGGGTTAAAATTCGAAAAAAAATTGCGTGGGTTCCCCCCTCCTAAGCATAACCAGCCTCGGGCTCTTTGAGCCGGTCCTGGTTGTAAAAATACAAGGGAAAAAATGACTGGGGTTCCCCCATATTTAAACAACCAGCACCGGGCTCTGCGCCTGGTCCTGGTGCAAAAAATACGGGGACAAAAAATTTAGGGGTCCGCCGTATTTTTAACACCACCACCGGGCTCCACTAGCCAGGGACATAATGCCACAGCCGGGGGACACTTTTATATTGGTCCCTGCGCCCTGGCATTACATCCCCAACTAGTCACTCCTGGCCAGGGTATCCTGGAGGAGTGGGGACCCCTTAAATCAAGGGGTCCCCCTCCAGCCACCCAAGGGCCAGGGGTGAAGCCCGAGGCTGTCCCCCCCATCCGTGGGCGGTGGATGGGAGGCTGATAGCCTTTTGTGTAAAATAAGAATATTGTTTTTTGTAGCAGAACTACAAGTCCCAGCAAGCCTCCCCGCAAGCTGGTACTTGGAGAACCACAAGTACCAGCATGCAAGGAAAAAACTGCCCCGCTGGTACCTGTAGTTCTACTACAAAAAAATACCCAAATAAAAACAAAACACAGACATCGTGAAAGTACAACTTTAATGTACATACATGCACACTTACATACATACTTACCTATGTTGACACGGAGCTCCTTGGTCCTCTTCTCCAGTAGAATCCATGGGGTACCTGTAAATAAAATACATAATTACAAACAATCCTGTGTAGATCGGTCCTCTTCTTTCTAGTTGTAATCCACGTACTTGTTAAAATAAAAAAACGAAATACCCGAACCACGAACTGAAAGGGGTCCCATGTTTACGCATGGAACCCCTTTCCCCAACTGGCGGGACCCCCCATGACTCCTGTCAAAGAGGGTCCTGCCAGCCACTCAGGGAGCGCCACGTCATGGCACTCTCCTGATTGACACAGGGCAGGAGTGCACAGCCAATCAGGAGGAGCGCACTGGTTACAATGTAGCGTAGCGGTGCTCCATTAAAACTAATGGTGGGAACTTTGCGGTCTGCGGTTAACCGCGAGTTAATTGGGGTCACTCTTGTGGGTGACCCCAATTAACTTGCAGCTAAGTTTTTCTTCTGTTGGAAAATGCTTTGGTAATCCAGTCGATGTTAAGGGAAGTCCTGAAGCCAACCTGGATATCGGTGCATCTATGCATTTGCCTTCTGGGGAAAATGGTGACCTCTTACGAGGATCTTCAGTATGGCAGGTTCCATGCAAGACCCTTCCAGCTCGATTTGTTGGACAAATGGCCTGGATCACATCTTCACATGCTTCAGAGGATCCGTCTGTTGCCAAAGGCCAGGATCTCCCTTCTGTGGTGGCTACAGACTTCTCACCTACTCGAGGGCCGGCGGTTTGGGGTTCAGAATTGGGTTCTGCTAACCACCGATGCAAGCCTCAGAGGTTGGGGAGCAGTCATCCAGGGGGAGCAGTTTCAAGGAAGATGCTCAAGTCAGTAAGTCGTCCTTCCAATCAACATTCTGGAACTCAGTGCCATATAGAACGCTCTTCTGCAGGCCTCATATCTTCTTCACAAACAGGCCATTTAGGTCCAGTCAGACAATGTGACGGCAGTGACGTACATAAACCGGCAGGGCGGAACGAAAAGCAGAGCAGCAATGTCAGAGTTGTCAAGAATTCTCCTATGGGCAGAAAAACACACTGTGGCATTGTCAGCGGTCTTCATTCTGGGAGTAGACAACTGGGAAGTAGACTTCCTCAGCAGACATGACCTGCACCCAGTGGAGTGGGGCCTTCACCCGGAAGTGTTCAGGTACTTGACATGTTGATGGGGATAGCCGCAAATCAACATGATGGCCTCTCATCTCAGCAAGAAGCTCAAGCGGTATTGTTCCAGGTTGAGAGACCCACAGGCAGTCGCAGTGGACGATCAGATGACTCCATGGGTGTATCAGAGGAAGTGGAGGAAACACGTTTTCCTCCACTTCCTCTGATCCCAAGAATTCTGAAAAGAATAAAAATGGAAAAGGTTCAAGCAATTCTCATTGCTCCGGACTGGTTAGAAGGGCCTGGTACGCGGACCTTCTGGAGATGCTCCTCAAAGATCCGTGGCCTCTACCTCTTTGCGAGGATCTTCTGCAACAGGGCCCGTTTGTCTATCAAGACTTACCACAGCTCCGTTTGACGGCATGGAAGTTGAAGGGGCTGATTCTAGCCAGGAGAGGCATCCCTGACAAGGTCATCCCGACTATGATCCAAGCCTGGAATGGGGTAACATCTAAACATTACCACCGTATTTGGAAGAAACACTTCTCTTGGTGTGAGAACAGAAAATATTCTGTGGTAGATTTTCATCTGGGACGTTTCCTGCTTTTTGTGCGGTCGGGTGTGGCTGTTGGCCTATGTCTGGGCTCCATAAAAGTCCAGATTTTGGCCTTGTCCATTTTCTTTCAGAAACAATTGGCTTCTCTCCCTGAGGTCCAGACGTTCTTGAAAGGTGTTCTGCATATCCAACCTCACTTTGTGCCTCCCACGGCACCTTGGGATCTCAATTTGGTGCTGCAGTTCCTCCAATTGGCCTGGTTTGAACTGTTACAGAAGGTAGACATAAAATATCTTACGTGAAAGACCGTCACACTGTTGGCCTTGGCTTCAGCAAGACATCTATCGGAGCTGGGGGCGTTGTGTCACAAGAGCCCCTATTTAATTTTCCATGAGGACAGAGCTGAACTCAGGACTCGTCAGCAATTTCTTCCTAAGGTGGTGTCTGCATTTCACATCAACCAACCTATTGTGGTTCCGGTTGTTACCGATACCTCTGCTACTTCAAAGTCTTTGGATGTTGTGAGGGCTTTGAAGGTCTATGTGAAGAGAACAGCTTGTCACAGGAAATCGGACTCGCTGTTTGTTCTTTACGATCCTAATAAGATTTGGTGTCCTGCTTCAAATCAGTCAATTGCGCGCTGGATCAGGCTCACTATCCAGCATGCTTATTCCACGGCAGGATTGCCGGTTCCTAAATCTGTACAAGCCCACTCGACTAGGTCAGTGGGATCTTCTTGGTTGGCTGCCCGGGGTGTCTCGGCTTTACAGCTCTGCCGAGCAGCTACTTGGTCAGGTTCGAACACGTTTGCAAAGTTCTACAAGTTAGATACTTTGGCCTCTGAGGACCTTCAGTTTGGTCAATCAGTTCTGCAGGAACCTCAGCACTCTCCCACCCGGTTTGGGAGCTTTGGTACTTCCCCATTATACTAAATGGATCCCAAGTATCCTCTAGAACATAAGAGAAAATAGGATTTTAATTACCTACCGGTAAATCCTTTTTTCATAGAGGATACTGGGCGCCCACCCAGTGCTTCGTTTTTCCTGTACTGTTACTTGGTTAAGTATTGTTGTTTGGTCCAGCTGTTGCTGTTCCTGTTTCCAGTTTGGTTAGCATGGCTTTCCTCTTGTTTGTGTGTGCTGGTTTGGAATCTCTCCACTATCCTTTTATATCTTCTCAAAGTATGTCCATCTCCTCGGGCAGTTTCCTAGACTGAGTCTGGTAGGAGGGGCATAGAGGGAAAAGCCAGTCCACACTATCAAATTCTTAAAGTGCCCATGGCTCCTAGTGGACCCGTCTATACCTCATGGTACTAAATGGATTCCCAGTATCCTCTACGGACTTTGAGAAAAGGATTTACTGGTAGGTAATTAAAATCTTAATTTCCTGTAGGAACCAATGTGTGTGTGTGTTTTATCCCTGTGGGGCACAATGTGTGTTTGTTAATAATAAAAATAGTAATAAATAAAACAAGATTTATGGTAAGAACTTACCGTTGTTAAATCTCTTTCTGCGAGGTACACTGGGCTCCACAAGGATTAACATCGGGGTGTAGAGTAGGATCTTGATCCGAGGCACCAAAAGGCTCAAAGCTCTGACTGTTCCCAAGATGCACAGCGCCGCCTCCTCTATAACCCCGCCTCCATGCACAGGAGCTCAGTTTCGTTAACCAGTCCAATGCAGTAGCAGGTACCAGAGACGACAAACATGAGTAGCCACATAGACCACACACTCACCACAGGGGAGGGTGTCAGCGGCTAATGCCATACCAACCCAAAGAAGCTAAGTGCGTCAGGGTGGGCGCCTTCTGGAGCCCAGTGTACCTCGCAGAAAGAGATTTAACAACTGTAAGTTCTTACCATAAATCTCGTTTTCTGCTGCGGGGTACACTGGGCTCCACAAGGATTAACATCGGGGATGTCCTAAAGCAGTTCCTTATATGAGGGGATGCACTGTAGTGGGCACAAGATCCCAGCATCCAAAGGAAGCATCCTGGGAGGCGGAAGTATCGAAGGCATAGAACCTTATGAACGTGTTCACTGAGGACCACGTAGCCGCCTTGCACAATTGTTCAAGGGTCGCACCACGGCGTGCCGCCCAAGAAGGTCCTATAGACCAAGTAAAATGGACTTTAATGGTAGCAGGAGCTGGAAGGCCAGCCTGTACATAAGCATATGCAATCACCATTCTAATCCATCTGGCCAAGGTCTGCTTGTGAGCAGGCCAGCCACGTTTGTGAAAGCCAAACATTACAAAAAGAGAATCAGATTTCCTAATGGAGGAGGTTCTCTTCACATAGATACGGAGAGCCCGTACCACATCCAAAGTCCGCTCTTTAGATGACAACTCAGGAGAATTAAAGGCTGGAACCACAATCTCCTGGTTAAGATGGAAGGAGTGTCTTGGGTAAATAACCTGGACGTGTTCTAAGAACCGCACGGTCACGGTGAAAAATCAGATAGGGGGACTTACAGGATAAGGTACCTAAGTCCGACACCCTTCTAGCTGAATCTATAGCCAGCAAAAACAAAACCTTAAGGGAAAGCCACTTAAGGTCCACAGACGCAAGAGGTTCAAACGGAGACTCTTGCAAGGCCTCCAGAACCACTGACAGATCCCAAAGCGCCACAGGTGGTACATAAGGAGGTTGAATCCACAATACGCCCTGAGTGAATGTATGAACATCAGGTAGGGCAACAATCTTTCTCTGAAACCAAACTGACAGAAATGTGAACCTTGAGGGAGGCCAGACGAAGGCCTAAGTCCAGGCCCTGTTGTAGGAAGGCCAACAGCTTGGCCGTACTAAACTTGAAAACGTCATGATTATGACACCAAGTAAAGTAAGCATTCTAGACCCTATAGTAAATCCGAGCAGAAGCTGGCTTACAGGCCTTCAACATAGTTTGAACGACCGCCTCAGAAAAACCCTTGGCCCTCAAGATGGAAGCTTCAAGAGCCACGCCGTCAAAGCCAGATGGGCCAAGTCCTGGTAAACACAAGGGCCCTGAACGAGGAGGTCTGGTAGTTGTGGAAGTAGAAGGGGTGATCCAACAAGAGGCCCTGTAGATCGGAGAACCAGTGCCGCCTGGGCCACACTGGAGCTACCAGAAGCAGGTTTCCTCCTTCTTGCTTGAACTTCCGTATTACTCTGGGCAGGAGTGACACCGGAGGGAACACGTACGGCAGCTGAAAGTTCCATCGAATTGCCAGAGCATCCACGAACGCTGCTCGAGGATCCCTTGTCCTTGCTCCGACGACTGGAACCTTGTGATTGTGTCAAGATGCCATCAGGTCCACATCTGGAAGGCCCCACTTGTCCACGAGAAGTTGAAACACCTCTGGATGGAGGCTCCATTCTCTGGCGTGTATGTCCTGACGACTGAGAAAGTCCGCTTCCAGTTTAGGACCCCCGGAATGAACACTGTGGATATGGCTGGCAGATGGCATTCTGCCCACTGAAGAATTCCTGATACTTCCCTCATTGCCATGCGGCTTCAAGTGCCGTCTTGATGATTGATGTACACCACCGTGGTGGCGTTGTCCGATTGTACTTGAACAGGTCTGTTCTGTATCAAATGGTGTGCCATTGTCAACGCATTGAACACTGCCCACTGTTCCAGAATATTTATCGGGAGTAGAGACTCCTCCTGAGTCCACCGACCCTGAAGGGAGTGTTGTTCCAACATCGTGCCCCAACCTCTCAGACTGGCATCCGTCGTCAGCTGGATCAAGTTGGATATCCAGAAGGGACGGCCCTTCTCAATCAATGGTCCTGAAGACACCAGCTCAGTGACAGGGGGACCTCCAGAGATAAGGAGATCATGTGAGATCTGATCCGGTGAGGCAGGCCGTCCCACTTGGTCAGCATCAACTTCTGCAGAGGGCGAGAATGGAATTGAGCATATTCCACCATGTCAAAAGCCAACACCATGAGACCTAGCACTTGCATTGCTGAAAGAATCAACACTTGCGGATGAGATAGGAAGCATCGAATCCTGTCCTGAAGTTTCAGGACCTTCTCCTGAGACAAAAACAACCACTGGTTGTGAGTGTCCAATAACGCACCCAGGTGTACCATGCTCCGAGCAGGAACCAGGGATGATTTCTTCCAGTTGACAAACCACCTGTGATTTGACTATCCAGGTCTTATTTAGGTCTTCGCCAAAAAGATTGTCTCCTTTAAAAGGAAGCACCTCCAGGGTTTTCTTAGTATCCATATCCACCGACCAGGAGCTCAACCAAAGGATATGGTGAGCCAAAATGGACATAGTGGCAGCATTGGCCGCCAGCACCCCGGCATCGGAAGCCGTCTCCTTAAGGTACAGAGAAGCCGTGGCAATATATGAGAGACATTGTCTAGCACACAGGTTCTCAAACTCGGTCCTCAGGACCCCACACAGTGCATGTTTTGCAGGTCTCCTCACAGAATCGCAATTGAAATAATTAGCTCCACCTGTGGACCTTTTAAAATGGGTCAGTGAGTAATTAATACACCTGTGCACTTGCTGGGTTACCTGCAAAACATGCACTGTGTGGGGTCCTGAGGACCGAGTTTGAGAACCCCTGGTCTAGCATGATCAGAAGTGTTGGAAGGCAGCTCAGCCTCCATGTCCTGAGTCCATGCTTCAACTGCTTCAGTAGCCCAAGTTGCTGAAATGGTTGGTCTATGCACAGCCCCCGTTAGGGTGTAAATCGCTTTCAACAACCCTCCACACGTCTATCTGTCGGTTCCTTCAGAGAGGTGACGGTAGTTACTGGCAGAGCTGAGGAAACTACCATGCGTGCCACATGAGAATCTACAGGTGAAGGAGTTTCCCAATTTTTACATAGCTCCGGAGAGAGAGGATAGCGAGCCAACAGTCTCTTATGCGGTGTGAATTTCGTTCCCGGATTTTCCCAGGAGTCCTGACGTATGTCAGCCAGGTGTTGAGAATGAGGTAAAACTTGTTTATCCACATTCTTACGTTTAAATCTGTCTAGATTTTTAGAGACAGCCGCAGGCTCAGGTTCATCAGAGACCTGAAGAATGAGCCTGATAGCCTCAATCAAATCAGGGACATCCACCAGTGACTTCCCATCCCCATCAGAAGCATCAGAGTCAATGTCTGTGGTGGCAGTATATACACATCCTTCTCAGAGGATGTGTCCGGGACAGCGGTGGATTGTGAGGATGTAGCGGCCCGTTTAGAAGATGACTTAGTCTTAGGTGGGCGAGAGTGAGACTTATTTTTAGTCAGCGATCGGTTCAACTGTGTTGAGATTTGATCCGCCCACGGCGGATTGACTGTAGGGACCATAAATTGCTGCAGTGGCATAGGAGGTCCCACAGGGGGCGTATGTTTAGTTACCAGCGTATTCAACAACGTGGAGAAGGTAGCCAAAGGTGGGGCTTTAGTTACCCCTGGTGCTACAGATCCACTGGGGGGTAAGGAACCCTCTGAACCTGAACTCTCTGCTGCCATGTTATCCTCAAAAGTGACTACAGCATCACCACCACGCAATGTGGGAGAAGCCCCAGTTCCGTTGCCTCGTGTAGCTGACATAATGATAAGCACAATATCAGGCAACCTAGGGGGTAATTCCAAGTTGATCGCAGCAGGAAATTTTTTAGCAGTTGGGCAAAACCATGTGCACTGCAGGGGAGGCAGATATAACATGTGCAGAGAGAGTTAGATTTGGGTGGGTTATTTTGTTTCTGTGCAGGGTAAATACTGGCTGCTTTATTTTTACACTGCAATTTAGATTGCAGATTGAACACACCACACCCAAATCTAACTCTCTCTGCACATGTTATATCTGCCTCCCCTGCATTGCACATGGTTTTGCCCAACTGCTAACCAAATTCCTGCTGCGATCAACTTGGAATTACCCCCTTAGTACAATCTTAGCATCGATATACCTAGCAAGAACTCCCAGTGCAGTGTGACTTTCCTGTCAGCACAAACTGGAAATCCAAGAGATATATGGTGACTATACAGTAAATCACAAAGAAAAATACACAGAAGGGGCAAACGCAGGATTTACTTGGGGGGAGGGGGGGGGGGGGGTCCGTATTTTAAATATATATGTAAAATATACATATATAGGAAGCAGTGTTGGCGACACTAAGGTAGTGAAAGACTTTTCTTTACCTGAGTGCCACCGACACCACTTGCTATATTTGGGCTCCTGGCCGGCGGGCACCATCGGAAGGCATTGTCGCTGTTATTTACATATGGGAGTGCTGCCTCATAGACTCTTATATTTTATATATATATATATATATATACACATACATACACACAAATCAGTCCTTGCACACAAAGTCCTTCAGGCTCCAGAGTTTAAAATGTCACTCTGATCCCTCCAATTTCTCCGAATATCGCAAGAACAACTGGTAAACAAATGGAGAGCGCACTTGTAAGTGGTTAAAAAGTACAATCTTTACTTAAAACATATGCTCACGTACATTCCCCCTGACAAAGTCCCCCATTGGACGAAATGCGTTGGACATGGCCTAGACGTGGACGCTGTGACGTCATCTGCCGAGACCAGAGCGGATGCTGAGACAAGTATGCCTTACAACCGGAGCAGCTAAGTTGCAGCGATCCATTCATGCTGTTCATTTTAAATTTGAATGTACATGAGCATATGTTTTAGGTAAAGATTGAGCTTTTTAACCACTTACAAGTGTGCTCTCCATTTGTTTACCATATATATATATATATATATATATACACACATACACACACACACACACACACACACACACACACACACACACACACACACACACACACACACGTGTATAGCATGTACATGGCGTCTTTAAAATAAAGTGTGCCCAGTAAATGGATTGGATATACACACACACATACACTGTATAGGGAACAGATACACACTGACACACACACACACACACACACACACACACACACACACACACACACACACACACACACACACTGTATTGGGACCAGATGCACACTGACACACACACACACACACACACACACACACACACACACACACACACACACACACACACACACACGTTGTACAGGGGGAGCATACCTTCTCAATCATCACAGGCCAGCTCACCCTCCTTCAGACGCTACTGCACTGTGCACTGTGTCCCTTCCCCTGTTCCCAGCATGGGGGAGGGCTGCTGTGTGTTCAGAGCTGCCGGAGTCTGACAGGCAGTGTCCGTGAAGGCTCCCATCAGAGGAGCCTGTTATATCCAGCGGGGATTTCTGCAGCAGGAGTGACAGTGACTCACTGTCGCTGACTGCAGTCCTGCACTCCACGCCGGCCACCGAGGGGTGAGTGTGCCGGCTGGAGGGGGCTCTCTGTGTGGCTGCCGGTCTGTTCTCTCTGCTGGTGGGGTCTCTGATGCGGGCCTCCTTCCATCTTCCGGAAGCAGCCGCACCATGCATGACGATGCCTAGTCCTCCTGTGCGCTGCACGTGCGGCGGAAGTTCAGGGAACTTTAGCACATTAGCGGCGCGCTGAAGCTGTTATCACGATCGCGGTAGCAGTCGCGATCGCGGTTTGTATTGAGACAGAGACAAAGCTGTTTCTGTCTCTGAAAACAAGAATTTGACCTAACAGGGGGGGTTTCTGGGTACTCAGAAACCCCCCCTGCGTGCGCCACTGCACAGTAAGTATATCTTGTGAAATACCTATACCATTCCATAAACCTGACGCACTTAGCTCCCTCAGGTTACAGAATATAGGAATAGCAAGCTGAGTGAAATACTTGAGATGGCAGCCACGCAGCAGCTACATGCACACACACATATATAGTCATAAGTGAACAATGCAGAAATTATATTAAACCATAAAACTGCACTGGAATAGAAATACAAAGTAATACTCTGTATAGCTATATATGTAAATAGTAGATATAACAAAACACAGTAGATACTGGATGTATATCACAGGGTGTTTGTACCACACAACCCTGAATGTATGCACTCTTTCTTAACTAACACTGTCCCTTGACAGGTAGAATACTTAAGTGTCCTGTAAAATGCACAGTGCTGGTGAGCAGGCGGCTTTACAGAGGAGGATTTGCCCCAGCAGTCCCAGGAACAGCGCAGCTCCGTGTGATGGCAGCTGACATGGAGTGAGGGAGAAATATGCATTTCCAGGGCAGGAACATTTACCCAAATGGGGCTGGGGGAGGGGCTACAGGTTAGGCCTTATCCCCCTGCTGGCTTCCCCACCGGGTACTGTGGGCTGTAATAAAAACAGGGTTTTATAGAGAAAAACCCCTACCTGTGCTTTGTGTCCCGATGGCTAGTGGAGTGGCAGCCCTTTACAGTGTCCACGCCAGCACGCGCCAGGTGCCTCCCACGGCCGCGCCGGATCGCGATTACAGCAGGCCAAAGAGACTGCTTACCTCCCCTTGTACCTGCGGCCACGCAATCCCGGAGGGCAGCAGCGAGTGTGTGTGACTGACCAGAAGTATACTGGAGCCTCCGCTGTAGTTACCCAGTAACCAGGGCGCGGGAGTGTACAGCGCCGCTGGGGGAGTGATGGAGCTGCAGCAAAGGATGTCTGACTGACATTCAATAAAGCTGCAGCCCTTGAAGTCTTCAAATTTCTTCTATTCTTCAGAAATTAGCTTATAAAATGGCCTCCTGTTGATTGCCTGCTCACTGCATGGCACCAACTTACAAACTGAGCTCCTGTGCACGGAGGCGGAGTTATAGAGGAGGCAGCGCTGTGCATCTTGGGAACAGTCAAAGCTTTGAGCCTGTTGGTGCCTCGGATCAAGATCCTACTCTACACCCCGATGATAATCCTTGTGGAGCCCAGTGTACCCCGCAGCAGAAAAGGAGTTTTATGGTAAGAACTTACCTTTGTTAAAACTCTTTCTGCGAGGTACACTGGGCTCCACAAGGAATAGACATAGGGGTGTAGAGTAGGATCTTGATCCGAGGCACCAACAGGCTCAAAGCTTTGACTGTTCCCAGAATACACAGCACCGCCTCCTCTATAACCCCGCCTCCCTGCACAGGAGCTCAGTTTTTAGTTAACCAGCCCAATGCAGTAGCAGGAAAAGAGACGACAATGGTTAGTAGCCACATACACCACACTCTCACGACAGGAGAAGTGTCAGCGGCTAATGCCATACCAACCCAAAGAAGCTAAGTGCGTCAGGGTGGGCGCCTTGTGGAGCCCAGTGTACCTCGCAGAAAGAGTTTTAACAAAGGTAAGTTCTTACCATAAAACTCATTTTCTGCTGCGGGGTACACTGGGCTCCACAGGGAATAGACATAGGGGATGTCCTAAAGCAGTTCCTTATGGGAGGGGACGCACTGTAGTGGGCACAAGAACCCGGCATCCAAAGGAAGCATCCTGGGAAGTGGCAGTATCGAAGGCATAGAACCTTATAAACGTGTTCACAGAGGACCACGTAGCCGCCTTGCACAATTGTTCTAGGGTCGCACCACGGCGGGCCGCCCAAGAAGGTCCAACAGACCGAGTAGAATGGGCCGTTATGTGAGCAGGAGCTGATAGACCAGCCCTCACATAAGCATGTGCAATCACCATTCTAATCCATCTGGCCAAAGTTTGCTTGTGAGCAGGCCAGCCCCGTTTGTGAAATCTAAACAGCACAAAGAGAGACTCAGATTTCCTAATAGAAGCAGTTCTCTTCACGTAGATACGGAGAGCCCGTACCACATCCAAAGACCGCTCTTTGGGAGACAGATCAGGAGAAACAAGTGCCGGAACCACAATCTCCTGGTTAAGGGGGAACGAAGAAACCACCTTAGGTAAATATCCGGGACGAGTCCTAAGAACCGCCCGGTCACGGTGAAATATCAGATATGGGGAACTACAGGACAAGGCCCCCAAATCCGACACTCTTCTAGCTGAAGCAATAGCCAGCAGAAACACCACCTTAAGGGAAAGCCACTTAAGGTCAGCTGAACCAAGAGGTTCAAACGGAGACTCTTGTAGCGCCTCCAAAACCACTGACAAGTCCCAAGGAGTCACAGGCGGGACATAGGGAGGCTGGATACGCAACATGCCCTGAGTAAAGGTATGCACATCAGGTAAGGTCGCAATCTTCCTCTGAAACCACACCGACAAGGCAGATATTTGAACATTGAGGGAGGCCAGACGCAGGCCTAAGTCCAGGCCCTGCTGAAGAAAAGCCAACAACTTGGCTATACTAAACTTGGAAGCGTCATAATCGTTAGATGCGCACCAAACAAAGTAAGAATGCCAGACCCTATAGTAAATCCGAGCCGAAGCTGGTTTCCGGGCCTGCAACATAGTTTGAATAACCGCCTCAGAAAACCCTTTAGCTCTTAAGACGGAAGCTTCAAGAGCCACGCCGTCAAAGACAGCCGGGCTAGGTCCCAGTAGACACAGCGGCCCTGAGGAGGTCTGGGCGTTGTGGAAGTAGAATCGGACGCTCTGACGATAGGCCTTGCAGGTCTGAGAACCAGTGCCGTCTGGGCCACGCTGGAGCTATGAGAAGCAGAATTCCTTTTTCTTGCTTGAACTTCCGAAATTACCCTGGGCAGGAGTGACACCGGAGGGAACACGTACGGCAGCCGAAACCTCCACGGTACCGCCAGCGCATCCACGAATGCTGCTTGAGGATCCCTTGTCCTTGCTCCGAAGACCGGAACTTTGTGATTGTGTCAAGACGCCATCAGATCCACATCTGGAAGGCCCCACTTTTCCACTAGGAGTTGAAACACTTCTGGATGGAGGCCCCACTCGCCGGCATGTACGTCCTGATGACTGAGAAAGTCCGCTTCCCAATTCAGGACTCCCGGAATGAATATTGCCGATATGGCCGGTAGATGGCATTCTGCCCAATGTAGAATCCGTGAGACTTCCTTCATTGCCAAACGGCTTCGAGTGCCACCTTGATGATTTATGTAAGCCACTGTGGTGGCGTTGTCCGACTGCACTTGAACAGGACGGTTCTGAATTAAATGCTGGGCTAGGTTCAATGCATTGAAGACCGCCCGCAATTCCAGAATGTTGATTGAGAGGAGGGACTCCTCCTTGGTCCACCGACCCTGAAGGGAGTGTTGCTCCAGAACCACGCCCCAACCTCTTAGACTGGCATCTGTCGTCAACAGGACTCAGTTGGATATCCAGAAGGGATGGCCTCTGCACAATTGTTGGTCTCGGAGCCACCAGAGCAGCGACAGACAGACCTCCGGAGTCAATGAGATCATTTGAGACCTGATCCGGTGAGGCAGGCCATCCCAATTGGCTAGAATCAGCCTCTGTGGGGGACGAGAATGGAATTGAGCATACTCCACCATGTCGAATGCTGATACCATGAGGCCCAGCACCTACATCGCCGAATGTATCGACACTTGCGGATGAGAAAGGAAGCAATGAATCCTGTCCTGAAGCTTCAGGACTTTCTCCTGACACAAGAACAACCTCTGGTTGTGAGTGTCCAATAGCGCTCCCAGATGCACCATGCTCTGAGCAGGGACCAGGGAGGATTTCTTCCAGTTGATGAGCCACCCGTGGGCTTGTAGAAACTGGACCGTCATATCCAGATGACGCAGGAGAAGTTCTGGGGAATTTGCCAGGATTAACAAGTCATCCAGATACGGCAGTATCCTGACCCCTTGACGGCGGAGTACCACCGTCATCACCGCCATAACTTTTGTGAAGACTCGCGGAGCCGTTGTTAAACCAAAAGATAACGCCCGAAACTGGTAATGGAGGTTGCCAATAGCAAACCTCAGGTATTGCTGATGTGACGCTGCTATAGGAATATGCAGGTAAGCATCCTGTATGTCCAGGGAGACCATGTAGTCCCCACGTTCCAAGGCCAGAACTATAGAGCGAAGGGTTTCCATACGGAACTTGGAAACCTTCACAAACCTGTTCAATGCCTTGAGGTTGAGAATGGGCCGGGAGGACCCATTCGGTTTCGGGACTAGAAACAGCGGAGAATAGTACCCCCGGCCCCTCTGCGCAAGAGGCACCTGTACTACGACTCCTGTATCCAGGAGGGTCTGTACCACCGATTGCAGAGTGTTTGCCTTTGTCTGGTTCAATGGGACGTCTGTCTGGCAAAATCGATGAGGGGGTCGGTTTTTGAAGGCTATGGCGTAACCTCAAGTGACGATTTCCCGTACCCAGGCATCTGAAGTGGTCTTCAACCATTCCTGGGTATACCCTAGAAGCCGGCCCCCCACCCTGGGATCCCCCAGGGGGAGGCCCGCCCCGTCATGCGGCAGGCTTATCGGCCTTGGAAGCTGGCTGACGGGCCGCCCAGGCTCTTTATGAATTTGGCTTACCAGGTTTGGAAGTGCGGACCTGCTTGTTGTACGCCTGACCTTTTGTTTTACCTGAAGGACGAAAGGGGCAAAAGGAAGTACCTTTGGCCTTCGACACAGAAGGAGCGGTACTTGGCAGACAGGCAGTTTGGCAGTAGCCAAGTCAGCCACTATCTTATTTAAGTCCTCCCCAAACTGAATATCTCCCTTGAAAGGGAGTACCTCCAGGGTTTTTCTAGAGTCCAGATCCACAGACCAGGATCTCAGCCACAATATCTGGCAAGCCAGGACTGACGTAGTAGAGGCCTTGGCTGCTAGGATACCGGCATCAGAAGCCGCCACTTTAATATAGCGAGAAGCTGTGACAATATATGACAAGCATTGTCTAGCATGGTCAGAAGAGATTTCAGCTTCTAACTCCAAGGCCCATGCATCAATAGCATCTTCAGCCCATGTTGCTGCAATAGTGGGCCTTTGTGCAGCACCCGTGAGGGTGTAGATCGCTTTAAGACAACTCTCCACACGTTTATCCGTAGGCTCTTTTAGACACGCGACGGTAGTGACAGGCAGAGCTGAGGAAACCACCATCCTAGCCACATGTGAGTCTACTGGAGGAGGCGTTTCCCAATTCTTAGACAGCTCTGGCGCGAGGGGATAGCGAGCCAGCATCTTCTTTTGAGGCACAAACTTCGTACCCGGGTTTTCCCAGGGTTCCTGACGTATATCCACTAGGTGAGCAGAGTGAGGTAAAACTTATTTAACCACCTTCTGTTCTGACGCTTGAACCTATCTGGTTTCTTAGGAGGGACGGATGGCTCGGGATCATCCGTAATCTGTAGAATTAATTTAATAGCCTCCAAAAGATCAGGAACATCCACATGAGAACTACCCTCCCCATCAGCAGTAGCTGAGTTAGAACCTGTGGGGTCAGTGTAAGTGCCGTCTTCATCAGACGAGGTGTCAGTGACAGTAGTGGATTGTGAGGAGACAAGCGCTCACTTAGAGGACCTCTTGGACTTAGGCGAGCGATGGTCATACTTTCTTGTAGTCAGGGACTGGTTCAACTTCTTCAATTGAGCAGATAAATCGTCCGCCCACGGCGGGTTAGCTGCACGGACCACATACGGTTGTACCGGCATTGGGGGTCCCATAGGGGGTGTTAGTTTATGAACTAGCGTATGCAGAAGCGTGGAAAAGGCGGCCCACGGTGGGTCATTATGTACCTCCGTTGCCACAGTCCCACTGGGGGCAAGGAGCCCCCAGAACCAGAGCCCACAGCTGCTATATTCCCGTCATAGTGATCTGTGGCTTCAGCAAAACCGGCAGTGTGTTCAGCCCCAGAACTGTTACCCTCAGAAGCAGACATGATATAACTTGCAGTATCAGGTAACACAGTACAATTGGCAGCAGCACAATACCTCTTACCCAAACCCCTGCGCAGTGTAGTCAGCACTAGCAGAGATAAAGGAGAGATATGGTGACTAAATCACAGAGAAAAATACGTATTAAAGTATATCTTTGTGAAAATCATATATAAATGTAAAACCTGACGCACCAAGCCCCCTCAGGTTATAGAATATAGGGATAGCAAGTTGAGTGAAAGACACAAAATGGACACCACTCAGCTATCTAATGCACACACATATAGTCACAGTTTGTACAATGCAGAGGTTATTACTAACAATATTACTGCACTGGACTAGCTTATATATATAGCTATATAGTCAATAGATATAACACTACACAGTAAGTACTGGATGTATATCACAGGGTAATTGTACTAGAAAACCCTGACTAAATGCACTCTTTCTTAACTAGCACTGTCTAAAAAGGCAGGTAGAATACTTAAGTGTCATGTAAAGTCACAGCACTGACAACCAGGCGGCTTTACACAGGAGGATTTGCCCAAGCAGTCCCAAGAACAGTGAAGCTGAGGGATAATGGCGCCCAGACACTGACAGGGAGTGAGGGAGATATGCAGCTCCAGGGTGGGAACATTTGCGGGAAATGGCGCCATGGGGCTGGGGGAGGGGCTTCAGGTCTAAGCCTTATCCCCCTGCTGGCAAAACCACCGGGTACTGTGGGCTACTGAAAATGGTTTAGAGAGAAAACCTGACCTGCACCCATGCCCTGGTGATCTAGTGGGATCGCCTGTACTGCCACAGTGTCCACCGCCAGCGAGCGCGGCCTGCCTCCCACTGACCACGCCGGATCGCGATAAAGACCGGGTCCCGCAAGCGGGACCCACTCACCACCTCCCGAAGCGCGGCCACGCGATCCCGGAGAGCCCCAGTCGTGTGTGCCTGACGTGAAGAAAACCGGAGCCTCCTGCTGTAGTTTCCCGGCAACCAGGGCTCGGGAGTGTACAGCGCCACTGGGGAGAGCTGTAGCTGTAGCAGTGAATGTCTTCTGACATTTACCACTGCTGCTGCCCTTGAAGTCTTCACTTTTTTCTTCAAAAAAAGCTCTTCTTAGGGCTGCCTGGAGCAGCCCCTCTGTTATGTGCCTGCTTACTGCAGCACCAACTACAAAACTGAGCTCCTGTGCAGGGAGGCGGGGTTATAGAGGAGGTGGCGCTGTGCATTCTGGGAACAGTCAAAGCTTTGAGCCTCTTGGTGCCTCGGATCAAGATCCTACTCTACACCCCTATGTCTATTCCTTGTGGAGCCCAGTTTACCCCGCAGCAGAAATTAAGTTTTAATTAGGAATTTATTTGGAAATGTGTCTTCAAAATTTCTTACACAGGGTGCTAGTAGACCCTGGGCCAGAGGTGGTTATTAAAGGGTCAGAACAGTTCCATAATGTGGACAGTGAAGGGGAGGGGAGTGTTTTGAAGTCGACTTTGAAGTGGGGGTGCTGTGAGGTGGACATTGAAAAGAACTATGAGGAGTGTCAGTGAGTGATATGAGGGGGTCAGTGAGTGCTTTGAGGTGGACAGTGATGGCTATTGGTGGGGCAATCAAAGAGCTATGCTTGGGGCAATGGAAATGGCAATCAGAAAGATATGCAATGTCAATGAAACGCAACAGAGGGGTAGTCAGATAAACCATGCCTACAGTTTATTTGCCATGTCCATTTTTCCATTGTCATGCTCTGGTAGAAAAGCAGTGGTCACTTGCCAGCCAGCCCCTGCCTCAAACACTAGTATGGGGACCTAAAGTCATCAACCTCCAAAAATACTCATTTTAAGAGCCTGACTGTGGTAAACCTTCGCCATATTCAGAAGATGTTTGTTCCTGCACCCTTTGTCATTCCTACGGTTGTGAAGGGGTTCTGATCGAATCTCTCCACCCTTTTCTGCTCCAAGTTCACAATGCACAGTATCACTGTGGAATCAGATTCGGCAGTGCAAAGAAAGTAGAGGTGCAAGGAATTGCGGGGACAGCTAATCTGTGGATCACCTCATACTGCTTTATAGTGTATAATGAAATACAAGATGCAAATTGAGTTTTGAATAAGAGAGTCTACAAGGCAAGCCAGATGCAGATACTAAGATACAGATAGATGTAGATACTCATTCCTTTGTGCGATTAGTGACTAAGGATATAATTTTTATTATTATTATTATTATTATTATCATCATCATCATCATCATTCTTTATATAAAGGCTCACTCAGGTGCGGAACCAAAGTGACTATTATACGCACATAAGTCAATGTTTTCTTACTGCGCATGTATCTGAGCCACAGTGAATTGCGATCGCACAGAGGAATTTGTCACAAAGTGAGTGACAGGAAGAGAGCGTTTGGGGGTGGTAACGGGGAGTGGTCGGGTATAAGCAGGCGTGTCATGGCCGTTCAGACAGCGTTTTCTGGGCTTGCATAAATTAGCAGTTGCGATCTTACTTGCTAAGGAGAACCCTCTGCGTCCCAGGAGAGCAGCTCAGCCTGCACATCCCCAGAGGCACTAAAGACTCTCTGACATGGCCTGATTTGCGACAATGGTACGGATGTATCAGCAATTATATGCTAAAATGATGCAACAGCAGTGGGCGTCCCTATACTCAGGTTAGCTTCTGCCCATATTAGCATATAATTGCAATTGCATATGAAAAAGCAACAGCATCAGCAAGAACAACCGCACCTGAATGAGCCTAATAGTGACTGCATATTAATTAATGCATAATGGAGAGAATAACACACACTATCATATGCATAGGTTATATTATTATATTTTATTTAAAAGGTGTTATGAATTAAAGAAAAGTGTCAGTCAAGTGAAAATGTGACTTGACTTCCATGCAGTCATGGTTGTGATTCCATGACAGTCTGTAGGAATTAAAAAATAAAAATAGTTATATGTAAGAATATGATATCTAGCTGACACGGCTATAATATGTATTACATGAACTTCAATGATTAAGGAATGAGTAGTGTAAGCAGGGCCGTAACTACGTGTGTGCCAAGTGGGCCTGGCCACAGCGCAGTTGTCCTGAGGGCGCACGGCCAGCGGCATGTAATGAGTCAAATTGACTCATTACATGCCGCCTCTGCTGTGTGGGCCCTGCGCCGCCGCGCTGTGGAGGGAGGAGAGAGCAGCGCCGGGCAGCGGAGAAGGAGGAGGAGGGAGGGGGACTGGAGCCGCAGCAGCGCTATTTCATTGGTAGTAAGCGCCGCTGCAGCTGTCCCCTCTCCTTCCGTATTGGCTGCCCGGCGCTGCTGTGGATGCTGGGATGCGGTTCCTCCATCCCAGCATCCACAGCAGCGCCGGGCAGCCAATACGGAAGGAGAGGGTACAGCTGCAGCGGCGCTTACTACCAATGAAATAGCGCTCCTGCGGCTCCAGTCCCCCTCCCTCCTCCTGCTTGTCCGATGCCTGCACCGAGGGAGCTGCCAGCACGAGGAGCCTGTCAGCGGGGAGATGGTAAGTATCTCTATTTCTCTCTCTCTCTTTCTCTCTCTCTCTCTCTCAGGGGGACACCATCTGCCATAATGTGTAAAAAGGTGGACTGGCTGCCGCAATGTGTAAAAAGGGGGACTGGCTGCCGTAATGTGTAAAAAGGGGGACTGGCTGTCGCAACGTGTAAAAAGGGGTACACCGTCTGCCGTAATATGTAAAAAGGGGGCCTGGCTGCCGTAATGTGTAAAAAGTGAGTCTGGCTGCCGTAATGTGTAAAAAGGGGGACACCGGCTGCCGTAATGTGTAAAAAGGGGGACTAGCTGCCGCAATGCGTAAAAAGGGGGACACCATCTGCCGTAATATGTAAGAAGGGGGCCTGGCTGCCGCAATGTGTAAAAAGGGGTACTGGCTGCCGTAATGTGTAAAAGGGGGACGCTGGCTGATGCAATGTGTATAAAGGGGGACACCATCTGCCGTAATGTGTAAAAACGGGGACGCTGTCTGCTGTAATGTGTAAAAAGGGGATGCTGTCTGCCGTAATGTTAAAAAAGGGGACACTGTCTGCTGTAATGTGTAAAAAAGGGGACGCTGTCTGCCGTAATGTGTAAAAAAGGGGACGCTGCCTGCCGTAATGTGTAAAAAAGGGGACGCTGTCTGCCGTAATGTGTAAAAAAGGGGACGCTGTCTGCCGTAATGTGTAAAAAGGGGGACTTGTCATCTGTAATGTGTAAAAAGGGGGACGCTGTCTGCTGTAATGTATAAAAGGGGCTCTACCTGGTGTAGTGGCGCTACTGTGCAGCGTAATTTGAATAATGGAGACTACTGTGCACCGTAGTGTGAATTGCTATTATTTTGTGGTCACGCCCCTTCCCCATGAAGCCACGCCCCTATATATTTTTCACACGCCTACGGCGCGCACTGCCCCTGTCTTACATGGGAGGGGGGGGGGGCGCCAATGTCGTTTCTTGCACACAGCGCTAAAATGCCTAGTTACGGCACTGAGTGTAAGAATATAATATCTTGCTGACACTGCTATAATATGTATTACATAAACTTCAGCAATAATTAGGGAACAAGTAGTGTTGCCAGTGCCTTATATTCAGTTTCTGAGATCTCTTGTTGTCCTTTCCAATCTATTGTAAGCTGGGTATACACTTGCGAATGCACATCAGATGTGACAACGTGCAAGATACCCCCCTCCTCCTCACCCGCAAACGATATTGTTCATACACACTGAACAATATTGTTTGCTATACTGGATGACGGCACCCGGCCACATCCAGTCTTGTGCAATATCTTTAGATTTCAAGATGAAAACTAAAGATATTGTACATCGTTAACGACCTACAGGAGCGCTCATCATTACCGATATAGTGAATACACACTGTACGATGTGAACGATATATCGTCCGATCTGCCAGATTAAACGATATATCAGGTGCACATCGTCAAGTATGTACCCATCCTAATTCCACAAATAAATCTGAATAAATATGTGCAGTTGCAGTAACTTGTCATTAAATTCAGAATCACATTTATTTTTGATGGAAAACTTCTATACAAGCTAAGCCAGTAGCGATGGTTTTAAAAGTGTTGCTAAATCCTATATTTTCCAAGGCTAATTACCATGTGTCATTTTGTACTTCTTCCACCAGAGGGAGTGTTAATTAGGAGAGATTTAACCAATTTCCAAAAGAAAGTCACCTAAAAAAATTGTCGATTTTGACTTTAAAACATTAGTAAAAACATTTTTTTATATTTTAGAAAAAAAAATAGTCTAGAGGTACAATATATAACACAACTTCTCCACCCCTCCATGTCAATAAGTCCCCATTGCAGTTTATACCCCCACCCCCAGTGGCAACAGATTCCCCAGTGATAATGAATGCCATAGTGCATAGGTTCTCAAACTCGGTCCTCAGGACCCCACACGGTGCATGCTTTGCAGGTAACCCAGCAGGTGCACAGGTGTATTAATTACTCACTGACACATTTTAAAAGGTCCAAAGGTGGAGCTAATTATTTCACTTGCGATTCTGTGAGGAGACCTGCAAAACATGCACTGTGTGGGGTCCCGAGGACCGAGTTTGAGAACCTCTGCCATAGTGGCATTGCTTCTCACCCCTCCCCCCAAAGTGGTAATAGAATCCCAAATTCAATTACTCCCAACCCCCATGTCTGCAGGACCCCATTGACGAATAGCTCCACAAACCCTATCCCTGAAGTGGCAAATGAGTGCGTCATCTATTAATGGGGGAGGGAAGCAGCTTTCCGGAGCACTGGGCATGTCCCCATTATAACAAAGATGGAGGCGTCATTTGCAGTGAGACCACGCCACCTTGCCACATGATCATGCCTCCTTATTTCAGGGGACACCCAAGAGTGACACAAAAGTTGGGAGGGTCATCCAGACCTGGCTGCTAATGTGGGCCGCAGCGCAGTTTGCCAGTGGCCATGCACATGGATGCGACTGCAATGTGATTGTCAGACGAGGCCGATGCAGGATCAGAGGTTTGGCGTTGTGGGGGCGGCAGCCAGGAGTCAACCTTAGATCCGATGCGTTCGCAATTAGATTGCATGGTTTTGCCTTGTGAGTGATTGCCCTTTAAAAAAAACATTCAAGCCATCCTATAAAGGAAGTCTTTACAGATTAAATGAGTAGGAACTACTCCCTCTTACGGGTGTAGTATGGTATGCCGGCGGCCGGGCTCCCAGCGACCAACATAGGCGCCGGGAGCCCGACCGCCGGCATACTGACAGCTGGGCGAGTGCAAATGAGCCCCTTGCGGGCTCACTGCGCTCGCCACGCTGTGGGCACGGTTAATCTCCCTCCAGGGGTGTCGTGGACCCCCACGAGGGAGAATATCTGTCGGTATGCCGGGTGTCGGGATTCTGGCGCTGGTATACTGTGCACCGGGATCCAGACATTCGGCAACCTGAAGACCAACCCCTCTTACCTATTGCCAAATCCTTACTTCCCTTGTTAAATATTTAAACTACAGGTTGAGTCTCCCTTAACCAAAATGCTTGGGACCAGAGGAATTTTGGATATCGGATTTTTCCGTATTTTGGAATAATTGCATACCATAATGAGATATCATGGTGATAGGACCCAAGTCTAAGCACAGAATGCATTTATGTTACATATACACCTTATACACACAGCCTGAAGGTCATTTTAGCCAAGATTTTTAATAACTTTATGCATTAAACAAAGTGTGTGTACAGTCACACAATTCATTTATGTTTTATATACACCTTATATACACAGTCTGAAGGCCATTTAATACAATATTTTGAATAACTTTGTGTATTAAACAAAGTTTGTGTACATTAACCATCAGAAAACAAAAGTTTCACTATCTCACTCTCACTCAAAAAAGTCTGTATTTCGGAATATTCCGTATTTCGGAATATTTGGATATGGGATACTCAACCTGTATTATACAATTAGCATTATGTGCTTTCTGTTTGTAGCTTTCACATATGGGCCACTCCACTGTCACGTACGGGACATTTGTACACGTTTTAACATATAATTTTTGTTAAAACTTAACACATGGAAGTTTTTTGTTTTTTTAATTGATGTAATATTAAAGTACCTAACTAGGTTTATTTTTTAGGTAGAATTTCCTTTTCTTCTCCATTATGCCCAACACAATATCACAAAATGTACTTGTCATGTACAGCACAGGAACATTGTAAAGGAAAACTTCTACTTATTAATTCCCCTCAACTCCAAATTAGGAGCTGGTACAGAGGTTCCCAAACTGTGTACCGTGGCTCCCTGGGGTGCCTCGGGACACTTGCAGGGGTGCCCTGGGTTGGTGGTCCAGGACCAATTCAAATTATTCATGGTCAATATAATAGGCAAAACCAGTGCTGGTGGCTGCCAGTAATAAACTATGTGGACAAACAGAAGCGAATCCTGTCCCTCACCACACAACTGACCCTAAGGATGACATATAAACGCGATCTACTTAATGTAATATTTCTTTCTAAATTTAACAAAAAGAAAATTTTGACCTAGGGGTGCCGTGAAAAAAATTCTGATATTCTAGGGCGCCGTGATTCAAAAAAGTTTGGAAACCACTGAGCTGGTGTTATTTTCTTTATGAAAACCTATGACAAAGAGCTATAATGTAACTTACTTGACAACCTATGTTGAAAACTAAAAAGATACACAGCTACAGATTATTTTACAGTGTTACGTATGGGACATTTTTACTCATTTTCATGGAATGGCCCATACAGAGATGAAAGGAAAGAGACAGTGAAAAAGGGGGAGAGACATGTTGAGGGAAAAAATTGGGATAAGAGAGGGGGAGAGAGAGAGAGAGAGAGAGAGAGAGAAAGAGAGAGAGAGATAGGAGGAGGGTAGTAAACCTGTCAATGCCAGGTACAACAGCAAGTAACCCGGAGAATGGCAGGACCGCAATACTAGTATAGTATGAAGTACCATGAAACAATGAACACAGTTTAGTATGAATATAACCAGATTTCATGTAAAAGCAACCAGGAAAATAAATCATACAAATTACTCCATTATGGTATTTCATTTCATGTACCTTTCCAGATGTTGAACTATAGAAATATTCCAAAAATATAAAGTAAAAGTAAAGAGGCACCCAGTACTGTACAACATAAGAAAACCAACAACGTAAGCAACTGGGCAAAACCATGATGCACTGCAGATGGGACAGATATAACATGTGTAGAGAGAGTTAGATTTGGGTGGGGTGTGTTCAAACTGAAATCTAAATTGCAGTGTAAAAATAAAGCAGCCAGTATTTACCATGTGTAGAAACAATACAACACACCCAAATCTATATCTCTCTGCACATGTTATATCTGTCCCATCTGCAGTGCATCATGGTTTTGCCCAAATAACTTTTTGGGTTTGATAATAACTCTGAATAACCCCCATAGTGCAATGTTACATCAGATCGTCTCTGAATGCACAATTTGTCCAACCTTTATGTAGATGGGTTACAGCAGCAGGAGACCGTACTGGGTGCCACCCCTGTCAGAGGAACAGGAAATTGAGGGCCTCGGGGGTAATTCCAAGTTGATCGCAGCAGGATTTTTGTTAGCAATTGGGCAAAACCATGTGCACTGCAGGGGAGGCAGATATAACATGTGCAGAGAGAGTTAGATTTGGGCGGGGTGTGTTCAATCTGCAATCTAATTTGCAGTGTAAAAATAAAGCAATATGTTTATGGAAGGTTCGAAGCTCTTATACAAACATCCAAATCACAGCGTGATGGTACTTATTGAGCAAACCTGTCACGACTCCCAGCAGGGTAAGCTATTCGTCCTCCCGGCTATTGGTCTCACTTTCAGCCTTGTCTGGAGTTCATGGAACAACTCACTTCGGATGTTGTCCCTCCCAGCTGTTTGTGTAGCCTCAGCCTTATCCGGAGTATAGTTACCCTTCTGCTCTTCTAATCACTTTTTAGCAATAGATCACTCGTCAGCCGGCCGGCTAGTAGTTATGCAGCACTCGATCCCGTCAGTGGGAGAAAAACACAGACGCGTTTCCCCGCCTTCCAACCTCGGCGGCTTCCTCAGTGTGAATGGCTCTCCCTGGCCGCACGGCTTTTTAAACACGATCATGATAAAATGAGGGAGATCCTTGAATGCCTGGAACAGGAGGGTGCTACAAATGATCAAAATATGGAAAGAGAGACTCCAATCTATGATATTAAAATCAATCCCTTTAAAAAGAAAACTGATTTTTATCCCTTGTCTTACAAGGGTCCGTTTGTGGATAGTTTCTACAGATCAACCCTGGCCAGTTTTAGGGAGATCTGTGAGAACTCAGAAGATATTAAGTATTGTGACAATCTGACCCCTGGGGAGAGGAAGGCATTAAAATCATTGCAAAGTGATAAAAACATTGTTATTAACCCTGCAGATAAGGGCGGTGGGGTTGTGATCCTGGATGTAGAGAGTTATACTGTCGAATGCTACAGACAGTTGTCTGATGTGGATTTCTATCACAGGCTTGATTCCAACCCCACTGCCCTGTATCAAAAACAATATCTGGAACTGTTAGATGAAGCTCTAGAAGATGGAGCTATATCCAAGGAAGTATTTAACTTTTTAGTTTGTGCACATCCCATCACTGCCACGTTTTATTATTTGCCAAAAATACATAAATCACTAATCAATCCACCGGGGCGACCTATTATTTCAGGTGTGGGGTCCCTTACTAGCAATTTATCTTTTTTTGTTGATCACTTTTTACAGGTACATGTGGAGAGGTTGAGATCTCATTTAAAGGATACTAAGCATTTTTTGAATAATATTAATCAAATAACATGGAAAAAGAATTATTATTTATTAACATGCGATGTTGAGGCATTGTACTCAAATATACCACACAAAAAAGGAATTGAAGTTATTGATGGATATCTAAAACAGGGGGATATCTCTGACTCTCTACGTGATTACCTATTAACAGCAATTACATTTATATTATCACATAATTATTTTATTTTTGACACTAAATATTATTTGCAGACACGGGGTGTGGCTATGGGGGCCAGATTCGCTCCGAGTTTCGCTAACCTGTATATGGGAGCATTTGAAGAACAACACATTTGGGGTGCGGGACTCGGGGCGGATCTGGTCTACTATGGCCGGTTTATAGATGATTTGTTTATAATTTGGGGTGGGAGTTTGGAGGCACTGCATGTTTTCACAAATAGTTTAAACACTAATGATTATGATCTTAAATTTACATTTAATTATAGCAACACTAATATTAGTTTCTTGGATATAGAGCTATCAGTGGAGGATGACGAACTAATTACTAAAACATATATAAAGGAGGTTGATCAAAATAGATACCTTAATTATAACAGTTCTCATAAGAAATGCTGGAAGAACAATATTCCCAGGGGTCAGTTTGTCAGATTGAGGCGAAATTGCACCTCGATAAGTACATATCGCGAACAAGCAGAAAAACTTATGGAGTCATTTAGGGAACAGGGCTATCCACAGAATTTATTAGAGACAGCGATGGTAGAAGTAGAAGGAATTGATAGAGAGTCATTGCTGAGACCAAGGGATTGTAGTCAGGTTGATAAGAAAAAGAAAAATGAAGATAGGTGTGTAGCATTTGCTACAAAGTATAATAGTTGTGCACATAAGATCAGCCAAGTTATAAGAAAGAATACATCACTGCTACTTTTAGATGAACATTTAAAGCCACAGATAAATCCAAAGGGACCGACCATCTTTAGAAAGGCGGATAACCTAAGAAATAAACTGGTGCCCAGTCACTATGTCAATAAAGAGAAACTGGAAATAGGTATGCAAAATATATGGCTCCCGATTAAACCAGTAGGATACCACAAATGCGGAAAAACAAATTGTCTATCCTGCAAAAATGTACCTAGGAAAGCTCTAGCTTTCAGTCCTTTAGAACAGGGGAAATATTCCCCATAGATGAATTTATGAATTGTATGTCTACTTACATTATATACCTTATCTCATGCCAATGTGGTAAACAATATATTGGCCGAACCACTAGGACCCTTCATGTTAGATATATGGAGCATAGGAGAAATATTGTTAAAGGAGAAAAACATCCATTGTCAGATCATGTTGTGAACTGTCAGAATTCTAAGGTAGAAAATATTAAAATGATAGGTATAGAACATATTAAGGTAACAAATAGGGGGGGGAGACCGATTTGACCGACTCCGAAGGAGAGAAGCATATTGGACATTTAGAATGGATACAATGGTCCCTTCAGGTCTTAATGACATGATAGAACTGAATGGAGTATAAAAATGTAGATATAATGTAATCATATGTATGGTAAATAGATCTAGTTGATTATAATAGATTAAAATAGAAAGTAATAATGATAATAGAAATGAAAATTGATAGAATTATTATATACCATCCATTTTAGAATAACTTTTGTGCACTTGAAGTATAGAATGAATGCAATATAGAAAGTAAATGGGTGGTATATAAATAAGATTTCATGTGTCAGGAGATTTTTATTATTATTTTTATTGTTGCATACGTAGCAGATATGAATTAATTATATAAAAACGAATAATGAAGAATGAATAATGACAAATGATATCTATGTTTATATATGTAGGATATAACTCTTTAGATATATGTAAATATGTTTTAAAGTGGACAATAGGGTAAGTCTTGTATTTTGAAGGGGAACATATATTCCATTTCAATATAAATTAAATAAAGGGGATAGCAACCAGTGATGCAGAATAAATAAGTCTAATCACCTGTATGTATATATATTCATTTATATTGTTTTTTAGTGTTATATGAATAGTTATACATAGTACCTGGAGGTTTAAGTGATTACAACCAGGAATAAGTGCAATTGATGCGGCTATTAGGATGAAATTAGATGGGACATTGTGATCTAGAAAAGGAGCGAAGTAATTATATACAAGTACAGGTGACAGCTGTTGAAATGAGGCGTGAACGGCATAATGTTAATGTCAGCACGAGCTGTGCAAAATATCTGTGTTTAAAAAGCCGTGCGGCCAGGGAGAGCCATTCACACTGAGGAAGCCGCCGAAGTTGGAAGGCGGGGAAACGCGTCTGTGTTTTTCTCCCACTGACGGGATCGAGTGCTGCATAACTACTAGCCGGCCGGCTGACGAGTGATCTATTGCTAAAAAGTGATTAGAAGAGCAGAAGGGTAACTATACTCCGGATAAGGCTGAGGCTACACAAACAGCCGGGAGGGACAACATCCGAAGTGAGTTGTTCCATGAACTCCAGACAAGGCTGAAAGTGAGACCAATAGCCGGGAGGATGAATAGCTTACCCTGCTGGGAGTCGTGACAGGTTTGCTCAATAAGTACCATCACGCTGTGATTTGGATTGTTTGTATAAGAGCTTCGAACTTTCCATAAACATATTGTATGGACATACAGGAATACATACAACATTTGCATGGAACATTGGAATTGTTTGATAAACAAGACATTCAACTACAGTATTTAAATCACAGACTAATAGCAAGTACATAGGAAAGTGTTGCTGAAGCGCACTTCTAATTGTTTCCATGGTATATATTAACTAGGTAGCAAGTGAGCTATTAGGAGAGGCAATATAAAGTACCACCTGTAGTACATTTACTCCTATATAGGTTTGAGAGGAATATATTGTGGTCTTTTAAGGTTAATACTTTTATTGAGATGTCTAAATATATGTAATTTACTCATACCGGCCGGTATGAATTTGTGCTTTAATATATAATAATCATATAATAAAATCTGCAAACAGATTAAATCTGCGCCTCCCATTGTCTTTTTCTATTTTTTCCTGTTAAAAAAAAGGGGTTTTTAAACCAATTACCCCTGGGAAGGCTGCTAGGTTTTTTCTGGGCAATAAAGGCGCCGGGATTTTGCTGTTGTTGTTTTTTTAAAAATAAAGCAGCCAGTATTTACCCTGCACAGAAACAAAATAACGCACCCAAATCTAACTCTCTCTGCACATGTTATATCTGACTCCCCTGCAGTGCACATGGGTGGTCATTCCGAGTTGTTCGCTCGTTGCCGATTTTCTCTATATTGCGATTAGTCGCTTACTGCGCATGCGCAAGGTTCGCAGAGCGCATGCGCTTAGTTATTTTACACAAAAGTAAGGTATTTTACTCACGGCATGACGAGGATTTTTCATTGTTCTGGTGATCGTAGTGTGATTGACAGGAAGTGGGTGTTTCTGGGCGGAAACTGGCCGTTTTATGGGCGTGTGCGAAAAAACGCTGGCGTTTCTGGGAAAAACGCGGGAGTGTCTGAAGAAACGGGGGAGTGTCTGGGCGAACGCTGGGTGTGTTTGTGACATCAAACCAGGAACGAAACTGACTGAACTGATCGCAATGGCTGAGTAAGTCTGGAGCTACTCAGAAACTGCTAAGAATTTTCTATTCGCAATTCTGCTAATCTTTCGTTCGCAATTCTGCTAAGCTAAGATACACTCCCAGAGGGCGGCGGCTTAGCGTGTGCAATGCTGCTAAAAGCAGCTAGCGAGCGAACAACTCGGAATGAGGGCCTTGGTTTTGCCCAATTGCTAAAAAAAATCCTGCTGCGATCAACTTGGAATTACCCCCCTAATTCAGAGATCAGAGATGCCACTGCATCTTTGTATGCAGATACTGTGCGACAATATGCAAATGATAAAGCTGCCTGGGTGTGTATTGTGGCGCCCACTGGCGGCTTTGCAAATCCAAGCAACTGCATACAAAGATGCAGCATTGGATGTAGATCAGTCGAATTTTAGCCGTCTGAATAAGCCAATGGCCAATCAGAACTGCTGATGGAACTAAGACACCGGGACCAGTGAAACTGCGTACAAGAACATAGTCGCTGGTTCTGACACAGGGGGTAATTCAGAGTTGATCGCAGCAGCAAATTTGTTAGCAGTTGGGCAAAACCATGTACACTGCAGGGGGGGGGAGATATAACACTGTTGCCTTATAGGTAATTGTCTGCACTTAGTCTAATATTAGGGCAATAGATGTTGTCTGAATCAAAATATAATTCATTATAAATAGGCGATGTTACCATAGTGGACAGTATAGTGGATATATATAGTAAGGAATAGATATGAAATAAATTTGAATGTATGAGGTAATGTTTAGCTGATTTAAGAGATTAGGTTTGTGTATGTGTTTATATAGATATACTGTATATTTGTGTTTTACTGCAAGATGGTAATAAAATAGTGTAGGGAACAGGTTTATTCTGC
This sequence comes from Pseudophryne corroboree, assembly GCF_028390025.1. Taxonomy (NCBI): domain Eukaryota; kingdom Metazoa; phylum Chordata; class Amphibia; order Anura; family Myobatrachidae; genus Pseudophryne; species Pseudophryne corroboree. Next base: position 673,970,737 of record NC_086448.1, read on the forward strand.
TCTAGTCATAAATAAGGCCAGAGAGGTTACAGTAAGATCAAGAGTCATTGTAGAGAAAAGGTATTAGGCCATAAATGATAATAGGTATGTGACAGAGCTCTGTTGGTCATTGGAATTCACAGGTGTGCTTACAGTAGATCAGAATCTACTGGTTTGTCTATTGTCCAGTGAATGTTAAAAGCTAGGGAGCATAAATTAACTACTATGAAAAGAGATCACATCCATTGATAAAACATTGTGTAACCGACCCCAGGAAAACTTGTCAATACAACAGAACTTTGGATGAAAAGACATTCCAGATTTTACAATACTATACTTGCTTAAGGCAGTGTGGACACCACACTTTTATGACACCATGCCTCCGTGAACAGGACACGACAGCCCAGTTCAATGTTTGTTTTATTACACCTTGGAATCTGACAAACCTATAATTACCTATTCCATTGGAAACTATGAGAATATGATAGTTTGAATTGGTAAAATATGAGATAAAAGGACCAGACTTGTAGTTAGGAGTTAGAAGGAAGAGGGAGAGGGAGAAGAAGAAGGAGAAGGAAGGAAGTCAGTCAGGAGGAGAAGTCATGGAGAACATGCAGAAGGAATGATTCTTGGGATGGCAATCTTTAACTTGCAAGTATAAATATGATAATAATTGAAACTGTTTGTGAAACTTATGTCATGTTGTTTTATGTTATGTAACAAAGGAAACATAGCATAGCTTAATATAATTATAATTAGTATATATATCACTACTGTGTATATCTTATTCTGTACGATTTGATCTGCCTGTAAATAAAGAATCATATAAAAAGAGCGGTAATATTCAAGCTTGAACTCTCTTTAAGGAATCTTAACTTCATAATTTCATAAGTCATATATATATAAGGACTGCATATATTTATCAGCCAATTAATTTGTAAGCCTGACATAATATATTTGCAGATATATATGATAACGCATATTAATTTAAATATATCCATATATTAATAACCATATATGTTATATTAAATATTAATATTCATAAATATGATTCCATAAAGCAATATTGGCGACCACGAAGGGACTTGTTATTACTGAATCTGATTATCTGATTTATAATATTTATTAGGAGTAGCAAATGCTATAAGCTGGCTACCAAATCTGCAGAATCACGGTGGGGATGTATCTATGAAAATTTATTACCATTGTGTAATGTCAATTTTGTATTCTGTATAACCTAGGATAAATGTGTTAGTGCAATATACGTTATTTTAACTAACATAATATCTATTAGGAAGCAGCACCAATGGCTATAAGCCTGCTGGCAAAGTACAAGATCACAGTGGAATAGGTTACAAATGAGAATAAAGAATTTAAAGGCCTAGAATAGAAAATGTGCACAGTGGAAATGAGTATTTCCAAATAAATGTATAAATGTACCAGGTATTAGAGTTTAACCTTAAGACACCGGTCAATCTTAAGGAGAGGATACCGTCAGTACAAAAACAAGGAATATAAAAATTTAGCATTGTAAATGATTGCAATGTTAAAAATGCAAAAGTTTTCTGTAGCATTAAGAAAAATGCGCAGAACTGCGGCTTTAGAAGCCAAACAGAAATGTAAAGAAGAATCAGGTTCTCGTCTTCGTAAGGCGTGCCTGACCATTAATGCAAAAATGCATTCATTATTTAAGTCCCTTAAACAGAAAAATAAACAGAAAAAGTTTGGGGCAGAAGCAAAAAGCCTGGCAGATTGTAAGCAAACTGTCATGACCTCTCAGGAGGAGATAAAAGAAAGTACAAGGGAGAACATTGTAGATGTAGGTGAGACTCAGGACAGCATTGTCCATGTGCAGCACACAGAGTCTGCTATGGTCACACAGACCACCAGCAGAACAGCCTCTTTGGTAAAAGAAGAAAGTAGCAATGTGCAGGATGTGTCTATCATCAGACAGCACATTAATGTAAAGGAGGTAGCAGCAATAGGAGATGTCCCCTATACTGTTTCTACTAAAGGGGAAGATTATTGTAACTCAGATTATGAGTATTCTGCTGAATACACTCTCAGAGTTCCCAATGTAAATGAAGAATTTGTTATGCCCTTAGGCAAAGGTGAATTGTCAGCAGATTTAAACACTGATAGCAGCAGTACAGTGCACACAGGGGTGGAGAAGTTCCCCATGGTGAAAACTCCCATGGCAACCAGAGTTGCAAACCTTGAAATGTATTCACCTGGAAACATGTTTAAAGGGGAAATCCATGAAATTAATTCAGGAATGCATGTTTACAAACAAAGTTCCCAAACTTTTGTAACCCCCACACAACACTCAGAGACATCTAGTGATGGTGCAAATGTTTGCATGCTCTCAGAGAGACCACATGCAGAGTGTCATTCTGCAAACCACACACCAATTAACAATGACAAAAAGTATCACCAGGATGAGAATGTTTTTATGCTCTGGTGCCATAACCATTTTATTACAGGTGTGGAAAGACAGAAAGCCCTGGGACCTGCAATACATATTTGGCAAAGTCTAACAAGTTTCTCTCCCCACAAAAGTAGGTTTTTTCAGAAGCTCCAAGATTCTTCCAGACTAAGGAGCCATGCCAAGCAGCAAACGCTATGGTTGAAGACAGTCTGGGACCAGACTGCGTCACAAGGGAGTATGGTCACAAGTGAATACGGTAGTATCATTCCTTTACTTGTTAGATCCAATGTAGCCATTGTTTGCTTTGATGTTCAAACAGCCACAGTTTCCAAATTAAACCTGCATCATATCTGCAGCGACAATTGTGCTGTCATTGACACACAATGTGACAGGAAAGATTGGCACAGGCCAGAAACAATTGTTTGTTTGTTATTCAATCTTTAAAGACACATTTGTAAATTCTGTACCTGATAACATGCAGCAGATAGGACAGAATGCATAGCAAGCTATGTTAAATCACTGTATAAATATCTGTGATAGTCATTGTATGTATTTTTGTTTGATTCATAGTAATCCTGGCAACCTGTATACAGAATGGTGCAAGACTCCAAAAAAGACTCCAATTTACAAGGGAAAAGGTCTTCATTAACCCTTTCATCGCTGCTATCCAGCAAAATCTACATAGCATCCCTAAAGACTGATATATGGACAAATCCTCAAGGAGTTTTCCAGTTTCACAAGAAAGGGGAAGGTTTTCATTAACCCTTTCATCACAAGTAATCATTACTTGTCTTTCAAACTACATGTACACCCCCACAACAGTGTACAGCACCTCTCATCACTGTGATTATACAGAACTGTCTCATCCCTTCATATACCTTAATCAAATATATATGTAGACATTTGTCTGATATATATATATATATATATATATATTTGATATCATTGTATTATATACCTTGTAAATATTTTATGGTTTTTTTTATATTACACAGTAGATACTACCTATGCTTCCTTCGTAAAAGCTTCAGAAGTAATTAAAATAATACTGGATGGAATTAGATTTAGTCAAAGCCATTCCTAAATGATATTTAATATCTATTTGAAGCAAAATTGTATTCATTTATTGTATTGATAGCATGTTACTATATACACATCAAAAGCATTTTAAATAATTATTAGTCAAAATATAGGTAGGATAGAAAACGCCTTTATATGGGTTAAACTGGTATAGGGTTATTTAAGATTGAGATGTATAAATAGGTTCAAGGTAGAATAAGGAGACTTAAGACTGCATGGTAATTTATTCAGTGAGGAAATACAGAACAGAGTAGGTGTACTACTCACAGCCATTTGTGGTACTATTGCCCGAAGACAATTAAGACCTACTATTAACAAGCAAAGAAAGAAAGAAAGAAAGAAAGAAAGAAAGAAAGAGAAAAAAAAAAAAAGACTGTTTCATATATGCCTGTTCTATTCAAAATCACAACCTGTTTGTGCAAAAGCAATATGGACACTTGTCACAACTGCGGCATTGGAAAAACATTTAAAGGACGCACAAGGCTAAAGACCATTACTGAGGGTCGTCACAAGTACTGAATGTTCAAGACACAGCACTCGACGTACACAGCCCTCTGCCTCAAACAGCGAAATGGCAAGCAAAGGAGCAGCTGCTATGAAGAATTCTACTTCAACTGCCTTCATGATGCAAACGTAATACGTCTCCAATGGCAAGCAAACCACGCAGATGACATTACTCTCCCAGTAAATTGCTACAGCCAAGAACAGCAAAAATGTCCAAACGTACTGATCCAGATACAGAAAAAAGGTCTACAATTGGGCTATGGTATTCCAAATGTCTGTAGAAATTAGTTTTCCTCATGAATACTGAATAAAAACCTCAGTCTTGTCTGCTTTAGTTAAAAGTAGAATAAGGTTAGGTAAGCTAAGAATTTTTAGAGATTTTTAAAATCATAATGGTTATTATTATTACACTTATGGTATATATTAGGGTTACAACAAAAGTTATGTTTTGAAGAAATATTTTGAAATGTATTTGGAAGCAATTACGCTAGTTTAATGTGTGGCCAATCAAAATAATTTCTCATGGCCACAAGGGGGCGACTGTTGCCTTATAGGTAATTGTCTGCACTTAGTCTAATATTAGGGCAATAGATGTTGTCTGAATCAAAATATAATTCATTATAAATAGGCGATGTTACCATAGTGGACAGTATAGTGGATATATATAGTAAGGAATAGATATGAAATAAGTTTGAATGTATGAGGTAATGTTTAGCTGATTTAAGAGATTAGGTTTGTGTATGTGTTTATATAGATATACTGTATATTTGTGTTTTACTGCAAGATGGTAATAAAATAGTGTAGGGAACAGGTTTATTCTGCTCTAGTCATAAATAAGGCCAGAGAGGTTACAGTAAGATCAAGAGTCATTGTAGAGAAAAGGTATTAGGCCATAAATGATAATAGGTATGTGACAGAGCTCTGTTGGTCATTGGAATTCACAGGTGTGCTTACAGTAGATCAGAATCTACTGGTTTGTCTATTGTCCAGTGAATGTTAAAAGCTAGGGAGCATAAATTAACTACTATGAAAAGAGATCACATCCATTGATAAAACATTGTGTAACCGACCCCAGGAAAACTTGTCAATACAACAGAACTTTGGATGAAAAGACATTCCAGATTTTACAATACTATACTTGCTTAAGGCAGTGTGGACACCACACTTTTATGACACCATGCCTCCATGAACAGGACACGACAGCCCAGTTCAATGTTTGTTTTATTACACCTTGGAATCTGACAAACCTATAATTACCTATTCCATTGGAAACTATGAGAATATGATAGTTTGAATTGGTAAAATATGAGATAAAAGGACCAGACTTGTAGTTAGGAGTTAGAAGGAAGAGGGAGAGGGAGAAGAAGAAGGAGAAGGAAGGAAGTCAGTCAGGAGGAGAAGTCATGGAGAACATGCAGAAGGAATGATTCTTGGGATGGCAATCTTTAACTTGCAAGTATAAATATGATAATAATTGAAACTGTTTGTGAAACTTATGTCATGTTGTTTTATGTTATGTAACGAAGGAAACATAGCATAGCTTAATATAATTATAATTAGTATATATATCACTACTGTGTATATCTTATTCTGTACGATTTGATCTGCCTGTAAATAAAGAATCATATAAAAAGAGCGGTAATATTCAAGCTTGAACTCTCTTTAAGGAATCTTAACTTCATAATTTCATAAGTCATATATATATAAGGACTGCATATATTTATCAGCCAATTAATTTGTAAGCCTGACATAATATATTTGCAGATATATATGATAACGCATATTAATTTAAATATATCCATATATTAATAACCATATATGTTATATTAAATATTAATATTCATAAATATGATTCCATAAAGCAATAACATGTGCAGAGAGAGTTAGATTTGGGTGGGTTATATTGCTTCCGTGCAGGGTAAATACTGGCTGCTTTATTTTTACACTGCAATTTAGATTCCATATTGAACACACCCCACCCAAATCTAACTCTCTCTGCACATGTTATATCTGCCCCCCCCCCCCCCTTTACCCTGCAGTGCACATGGTTTTGCCCATCTGCTAACAAATTTGCTGCTTCGATCAGGTCTTAATTACTACCTTGTGCACTGCAGGTGTGGCAGATATAACATTTGCAGAGAGAGTTATAGGCCCTACACACTGGGCGACATGAGTGAAAGATATGAACGATCTCGTTCATTAATGAACGAGATACCGTTCATATCTTTCAGTGTGGAGGCACTGGCGATGAACGATGCGCGGCCCCGCGCTCGTTCATCGCTGGTGACCCGTCGCTTGTGCATGCAGGCCAATATGGACGATCTCGACCATAATTGCCTGCACTGCTATTGAGACGGGTGACGGGGTGAGAGAAGAAACTTCACTCCCCCATCACTGCCCCCAGCATTGCCGGGTAGCCCGTCGGCTGTATCCGCCGTCGGGCACCTCGGCGGCGCATCACGCAGTGTGTAGGGCCCTTTAGATTTGGGTGGGTTATTTTGTTTCTGTGCAGGGTAAATACCGTCTGCTTTATTTTTACACTGCAATTTAGATTTCAGATTGAACACACCCCACCCAAATCTACCTCTCTCTACCCCATAGGCGGCGTCTATCTGATGGCACGGGCTGCAAAATGTTGCAGCGTTCGATCAACTCGGAATGACCCCCATGGTTTTGCCCAACTGCTAACAAATTTGCTGCTGCGATCAACTCTGAATTAGGCCCACACACCTTTTACCACTCACAAACGATCCCTAACTGTCAGTCTGTGGCAAATCTTCGCTGTGAGCAATATCGCAGAGTCATCGGGATGCATGCGCCATGAGACACAGATGCATGTGCAGTAATACATACATTGGCCAACTATCGGAATAGCATACATATCTGACTCAGGCCATGAAGCTACAGTGTGCACAGGGTCACCAAAACTAGTTAATTAAAGATCAGAATAAATGTCTCCACATCGGACAAATCCCGATTTGTGCTGTGAAATGCAGTTGGTAGGGACAGAATTTGGTGTAAACTACCTGAATCCATGGCCTTATAATGTTTTGTGTCAACAATTCCTCCTGGTGGTGATGTATTATTGTGGGGAAGTTTTCTTCGCACACATTAGACCTCAGTACCATTTGGGCAACCAATCAGATTCTAGCTATTATCTTCTAGATTAGAAGGTGCTAGATAAATAGAATCTGAATGGTTGCTATGGTCAACATTTCCATTTCTAATAACCTGCCGTTTAGTAAATATACCCTCTACAATCTGTTTGGTTGCTGTGGGAAACACCTCCAGTTTCTTTTTTAGATGTTTTAGTAAATCTACCCCATATTGTATCATATAAATTACTTGCAGAAAATGTCCTAGTTTTCATCACCAGCAGAGACCACATTACCTGGTACATACCTACTACACAGCTTGTCAATGGCCAGTTCTTTCCTTCTATAGCCTTTCTGATCAGCTTTTTTGTCTTGCAAAATAACCAGCCTCAACTTGATGAATTGGGAAGTAGCTGTGGTCCATAACTTTAGAGATCTTTTCCAAGACTCAAAGTTTATGAAAGATGACTGATAAATGTCTCCAAAAATAACTACTATGGCTGTAGGGCATATTCCAGTTGGTCCCTTGATACTTCTTGTAGAAACATTTATTTTGTTATTGTAACTACTGTATAAGCAGTAGTGGAAGTGAACATTTTCCTTATTTTTTTTTTACCCTTTTCATCTGAAATGGGCATAAAACAAAACATCTATTCCAATATGGTAGAAATGCTTAATGTGGCAAAACAAAACCGTAGCCACTTGAATCGTACTTCCCCACTCTCCCAGGAACGCGTTGGCGTTTACGAGATGCTGCTACTGGTGCCGCTGCTGTTGTTACTGCGGGAGGCCATACATCTACCCAGTGGGCTGTCATGGTCATATAGTCCTTAGTCTGCCCTGTTCCACTTGTCCATATCTCTGTGTTTAAGTGGACAGTGGGTACAACTGCATTTTGTAGGACACTGAGGACACTTTTTCTGATGTCTCTGTACATTCTCGGTATCGCCTGCCTAGTGAAGTGGAACCTAGATAGGATTTGATACCGTGGATACAGTACCTCAAACAATTCTCTAAGTCCTACTGAACTAATGGCAGATACCGGACGCATGTCGTACACCAACATAGCTGTCAAGGCCTCAGTTATCCGCTTTGCAAAAGGATGACTGCTGTCATAGTTCATCTTCCTCACAAAGGACTGTTGGACAGTCAATTGCTTAGTTGAAGTAGTACAACTGGTCTTTCGACTTTCCCCCTAGGATGACGATCAACTCCCAGTAGCGACAACAGCAGCAGCAACAGCAGGCGTACCATTCAAGGATCCTCTGGAGGAATCCCGTTCAGGAGAGGACTCGTCAGTCTTGCCAGTGACATGGCCTGCAGGACTACTGGCGTTCCTGACTGAGGAGGAAGTTGATGTTGAGGGAGTTGGTGGTGTGGCTTGCAGGAGCTTGGGTACAAGAGAAAGAAGGGATTTAGGTGTCATGGACTGCTTACGCTCTTACCCAAAGTTTCACAACTTAACGCTGACTTCTGATGAATGCGCAGCAGGTGACGTATAAGGGAGGATGTTCCTAGGTGGGTAACGTCCTTACCCCTACTTATTACAGATTGACAGTGGCAACACACGGCTTGACACCTGTTGTCCGGATTTGTGGAGAAATAATTCCACACCGAAGAGGTGGCTTTTTTGGTATTTTTCCCAGGCATCACAATGGGCTTATTCATCCCACGGACAACAGGTGTCTCCCTAGGTGCCTGCTTTAAACAAACCACATCACCATCAGAATCCTCATCGTCAACTTCCTCCTCAGCGCCAGCAACACCCATATCCTCATCCTGGTGTACTTCAACAGTGACATCTTCAATTTGAATATCAGATACTGGACTGTGGGTGCTCCTTCCAGCACTTGCAGAGAGCTTGCAAATGGTGGAAGGAGCCACCTCTTCCCGTCCACTGTTGGGAAGGTCATGCATCGCAACCGCCGACACACTTGGACTCTCCTTGGGGATTTGTGATAGTATCTTAGAATGCACAGTTCTTTGCTGTGCTTTTTCCAGCTTAACTCTTATCATTTTTCTAGCAGGAGGATGAGGGCTTCCATTGTCATGTGAAGCTGAACCACTAGTCATGAACATAGGTCAGGGCCTTAGCCGTTCCTTGACACTCTGTGTCGTAAATGGCATATTGGCAAGTTTACGTTTCTCCTCAGACCATTTAAATTTCTTTTTTGGGGTCTTTTTACTGAACTTTGGCTTTTTGGATTTTACATGCCCTCTACTATCACATTGGGCATCAGCCTTGGCAGATGACGTTGATGGGATTTCATTGTCTATGTCATGACTAGTGGCAGCAGCTTCAGCACTAGGAGGAAGTGGTTCTTGATCTTTCCCTATTTTATCCTACAAATTTTTGTTCTCCATTATTTTTCTGGAGTTATATAACAATATGCGGTACAGGAGAGCGTACCTCTACACCACACAGGGCAAACCATGTGAACATTATTTGGATTAAATATTAATAACCCCTTTATTTGGAGTAAATAATATACAGCACAGGACAGCACCACTGAATTTACATGGCAGCACCAGTGGACTGGATTTATACGGAATTATATGGATTTATATGGAATTATACGGCAGGATCATTGCAATTATATGGCAGGATCACTGGAATTATATGGCAGGATCACTGCAATTATACGGTAGGATCACTGGATTTATACGCCAGTACCACTGAAATTATACGGCAGGATCACTGGAATTATACAGCAGGATCACTGGACTTTTACGGCAGGATCACTGGATTTATACGGCAGTACCGCTGGACATATACGGCAGTACCGCTGGACATACAGATGGGTCCATGTTTATCTTGACCTTTAATAGGATTAACTGAGACTGGGCGGTCGGATTTGATCCCCTGCTGTAATGACTTACTCCCCTGCTGTATTGTCCTCTGTATTGTATTGCAGCTGAGAACAATAGATGAAGGGTTTATGTTAATAAACCATGTTGTGCCTAGGCGCAGCAAACTAGCCAAGATAACCGTGGACCCATCTTTATACGGCAGTATCACTGGCAGTGCCGTAACTAGACATTTTAGTGCTGTGTGCAAGAAACAGCATTGGCGCCCCCCCCCCCCCCAGGCAGAGTTAGAATTATTAAAAATGCAGGGCCAAGCAATTTTTATTAATACAGAGTACAATATTTATAATAATTCAAATAATATAGTAAAAGCCAATACACTACATGAGGGGGATCCAGTCAAGATCCTGGTGGTCAGGATCCCGACATACTGACCTTAGGATCCCGACACTACTTGGAATGCCGACACTGGCATCCCAAGTAGGGTCAGTTGCCCGGTGCCGGAATCCAGACTGCCGGGATCCTGAACGAGCAATTAATGGGACACTGGAGGTGTAAGCCATGGGGGAGAGACGGTGGCTTGGGGTATTAGGTTTAGGCTACGGGGGGAGGGTAAGGGTTAGGTTGCGCCCCAGGGGGTTAGGTTTAGGCTGCTGGGAGGAAGGTTAGGGTTAGGCTGCGGGGAGGGGGGCAAGGTTTAGGCTGTAGGGAGGGAGGGTTAGGTCACTCACCACCATGGAGGGTTAGGTTAAGGCTGCAGGGAGGATTAGGGGAACATTTGGAGAAGGTAAGTATACTTATTGGGATTCTGATCGTCAGGATCTGACTGCAGCATCCCGACCGCAGGCATTCTCTACACAACCCCATAAGGTGATCACAGCAACTATAGAGTATGTGTCCCTAAACTACATATAATATGTGGCATATCATCTGTGTCATCACAGAGTTAAGGGGGAGATGGAGTGCTATTAGGGGGCAGTGACTGAAGGGAGGGTGATTGTTATGGGGATACTGATGGTGCTGATGCTCTGGAGGGGGGGGGTGATTGCGGGGAGTGGGGGGGGTGTGCATGTGGGCAAGAAGAGACATTTACCTGCACTGCTAATTGCTGAAACCTCTTCTGTCCACCTCCTCCTCTGTCCAAACTCCCGCACAATCCTCCAGTCCATGCCTGACATTCGTTGGCCGACCCACCCCATTGCCATTGGCCAGGGATCTGTGTGGGAGGTGGAGTTCTGGGCAGCATGCAGGGAGCCGTCCACCACACAAATGAGACGCGGCACCTGGCAGTTAAGTACTGTATTGTGGAGTCCTGTCCGGGCAGCATCAGCCGGCGGTTTTCTGCATTATAAATAAAATTTAAAAGTCCGTCCGCTGACGCTGCCTACAGCAGACAGCTCTGCAATGCATATAGGGTGGCCAATTAGGGGTCACAGCGCACGCGATGCGCCCTTAGGTTTAGTGCGCTGTGTGCAATGCCCACTGCGCACACACATAGTTACGGCACTGATCACTGGACATATACAGCAGTATCACTAGACATACATGGCAATATCACTGGACTGGACTTATACGCCAGTACCACTGTATGGCAGGATCACTGGACTTATATGCCAGTACCACTGGAATTATATGGCAGGATCACTGGAATTATACGACAGGATCACTGGACTTATACGGCAGGATCACTGCAATTATACGGCAGGATCACTGGAATTATACAGCAGGATCACTGGATTTATACGGCAGTACCGCTGGACATATACAGCAGTACCGCTGGACATATACGGCAGTATCAAAGGACATATATGGCAGTATCACTGGACATATAAGGCAGTATCACTGGACTGGACTTATACACCAGTACCACTGTAATTATACGGCAGGATCACTGGATTTATACGCCAGTACCACTGGACATATACGGCAGTACCGCTGGACATATAAGGCAGTATCAATGGACATATACGGCAGTATCACTGGACATATACGGCAGTATCACTGGACTGGATTTATATGACAGTACCACTGTAATTATACGGCAGGATCACTGGATTTATACACCAGTACCACAGGAATTATATGGCAGTACCGCTGGACGTATACAGCAGTATCAATGGACATATACGGCAGTATCACTGGACATATACGGCAGTATCACTGGACTGAACTTATACGCCAGTACCACTGTAATTATACGGCAGGATCACTGGATTTATACGGCAGTACCGCTGGACATATACAGCAGTACCGCTGGACATATATGGCAGTATCAAAGGACATATATGGCAGTATCACTGGACATATAAGGCAGTATCACTGGACTGGACTTATACACCAGTACCACTGTAATTATATGGCAGGATCACTGGATTTATACGCCAGTACCACTGGACATATACGGCAGTACCGCTGGACATATAAGGCAGTATCAATGGACATATACGGCAGTATCACTGGACATATACGGCAGTATCACTGGACTGGACTTATATGCCAGTACCACTGTAATTATACGGCAGGATCACTGGATTTATACACCAGTACCACTGGAATTATATGGCAGGATCACTGAAATTATACGGCAGGATCACTGGATTTATACTGCAGTACCGCTGGACATATACAGCAGTATCAATGGACATATACGGCAGTATCACTGGACTGGACTTATACGCCAGTACCACTGTAATTATACGGCAGGATTACTGGATTTATACTCCAGTACCACTGGAATTATACGGCAGGATCACTGGAATTATACGACAGGATCAGTGGAATTATACGGCAGGATCACTGGACTTATACGGCAGGATCACTGGATTTATATGGCAGTACCGTTGGACATATACGGCAGTATCAATGGACATATACGGAAGAATCGCTGGACATATACGGCAGTATCACTGGACATATACGGCAGTATCACCGGACTGGATTTATATGCCAGTACCACTGTAATTATACGGCAAGATCACTGGATTTATACTCCAGTACCACTGCAATTATTCGGCAGGATCACTGGATTTATATGGCAGTACCGCTGGACATATACGGCAGTACTGCTGGACATATACATCAGTATCAATGGACATATATACGGCAATATCACTGGACTGGACTTATACGCGAGTACCACTGGAATTATATGGCAGGATCACTGGATTTATACGGCAGTACCGCTGGACATATACGGCAGTACCACTGGACATATACGGCAGTTTCAATGGACATATACGTCAGGATCACTATACTTATATGGCAGGATCACTGGAATTATAAGGCAGGATCACTGGAATTATATGGCAGGATCACTGGAATTATATGTCAAGATCACTGGATTTATACGGCAGTACCGCTGGACAAATACGGCCATATCAATGGACATATACGGCAGGATCACTGGACATATACGGCAGGATCACTGGACATATACGGCAGTGCCACTGGACATATACGGCAGCACAGGGACACCACCACTGGACTGATGCAGGACAACACAGCACCAATGCAATGGACTGGACTTATACAGTAGCACTGGACATATGGCAGCAGAGGACACCACCACTGTGACTGCACTGATGCAGCACAATACACCACCACTGAACTGATGCAGCACAACACAGCAACACTGTAAGTGACTTATACAGCAGCACTGGACATATGGCAGATACAACCAAAGTGACTGGACTGATGCAGCAGAAGACACGGACACTGAGGACACTGAGAGGACGGAGACACATCCTCTCTCTACACTCTCCAATGCCAGAGTGAAAATGGCGGCAACGCGCGGCTCCTTATATGGAATCCAAAACCCGCAAGAATGCGACAGCGGGATGATGACGTTTTGCCTCATTCTCGTTTCCGAGTTAGGCGGGAAAACCCGAGCCTGACTCGGATCCGGGCTCGGATGGTGAAGTCCGGTAGGGTTCGGTACTCTGAGAACCGAACATGCTCATCTCTACTTATGACACACACAGGTTTACCTTATGAATACTAAAACGACTGCTGTTAATCAGTGCTCACTGCTCACTGTTCATAAGCAATGACAACATATCTCAACATTTATACTGTTGTATTATTGTAAGACGATGTACATATATTGGCATCACTTGTATATTCTGAGTATTATAAGGGGCTCAGTTACTCATTATATCAGAAGATTAAGGGGCTCCAAATGTAGTTATTATTATTATTACTACAAAAGATTATTCTTGCCAACTGTCTCTGAATGTCAGGGAGACTCTCTGAAATAGCAGTAACCTCCCTGACTCCCTGAAAATTTTAGGAATCTCCCTGATTGCACCTTACCCCCCTAATGGGAAATTTGCACACAAAAAAAGAAACCAGAGGTAAACATGTTCAAATGTGGTCATCAGTTCCATGTCTCTGCTTTGGTTTTAAGACAAAAATGATCTCTATGGCTACATACCTTATCAAATAAGGTTTTCACATGACCACTTATATGATTATCAACTAGATCTTATTGAGCAACAACTGCAATATATGTAATGGGATCCAGTCTCTAGCTCGACAGTAACTAGGTCGACAGTAACTAGGTCAACCACTATTGGTCGACAGTAACTAGGTCGACAGGGTCTCTAGGTTGACAGGGTCTCTAGGTTGACAGGTCGACATGAGTTTTTCACAATTTTTTTCTTTCTCTTACCTTTTTCACAGTTAATGTTCCAGCAGTAGCGGAGCGAGCCATGCGAAGGGACATGGTGCTCTAATTGGGGTTCCCGGTCACTGTACAGAGATAACAACACCAAAAAAACATAAAAACCGCATGTTGACCTTTTGACCTGTCGACCTAGACCATGTCGACCTAGAGACCCTGTCAACATAGAGACCCTGTCAACCTAGTTAATGTCGACCTTGCATACCAGACCCATATGTAATATGCTGCAAATCTATAACTGCTTTGGGGTTTGTTTACATTTGGATGTAGGTCACTTTTAAGTAGAGATGAGCGGGTTCGGATGTAATGCCAGAATTAACACCAGTTTGGTTTTATCCAGATTTTTCTTATCGGTTATCCAAAACACGTGGCATCTGTGAGCCAATAAGATGCCGTTTTGAGAACCGAGTAAATCCGAGTAAAACCGAACCCGCTCATCTCTATTTTTAAGACACACCTCTCACATCCACTTTACTGCCACGCTCTTAGGTATTGCTTTCACAATCTCCCTTAAGTGCTTTTTCAAAAGTAGCCATTCATACATCCATGTACTGTATGTAACCAGTTGACTTTTACCTCTCATACACCTGAGGATGAGGAATGGAGGCATGTAAGAATAGCAAGTATGAGGATAGTAGGGGAGTAACTATAACATAATTAGGCATATCTCTTGCAAGTGCTGGACAGCTGATACAACTATGCAGAGTGATAATGATGACTGTTAGCAGCTCTATCTGGCAGCTTCTGTCTGATTTCACATAACCCCTCCAGGGTGTATTTTACTAAAGTGATGGTTTTTAGAAGTGGAGATGTTGCTCATAGCAAACAATCAGATTCTAGCTATTATATTCTAGAAAGTGCTAGATAAATGATACGTGGAATCAGTGGCGGAACAAGCAAGCGGTGGGCCCAGGTGCGACAAAATGCTTTGGGCCCCCCCCCCCCATCCAAGTCCACCCCAGGGGCAGTGCGCGCCGTAGGCGCGCGCAAAAATACATAGTGGCGTGGCTTCGTGGGGAAGGGGTGTGGCCACAAAATAATACCAACACAGTAGTCTCCATTATTCAAATTACGCCGCACTGTAGCACCACTACACCAGGTAGAGACCCTTTTACACCTTACAGCGAACAGATTCCTCTTTTTACACATTACAGCAGACAGCGTGCCCTTTTTACACATAACGGCAGACCGCGTGCCCTTGTTACACATTACGGCAGACAGCGTGCCCTTTTTACACATTACAGCAGACAGCGTGCCCTTGTTACACATAGCGGCAGACAGCGTGCCCTTTTTACACATTACGGCAGACAGCGTGCCCTTGTTACACATTACGGCAGACCGCGTGCCCTTGTTACACATTACGGCAGACAGCGTGCCCTTGTTACACATTACGGCAGACAGCGTGCCCTTGTTACACATTACGGCAGACAGCGTCCCCATTTTTACACATTACGGCAGACAGCGTGCCCTTGTTACACATTACGGCAGACCGCGTGCCCTTGTTACACATTACGGCAGACAGCGTGCCCTTGTTACACATTACGGCAGACAGCGTCCCCATTTTTACACATTACGGCAGGCAGATTCCCCATTTTTACACATAGCAGCAGGCAGATTCCCCATTTTTACACATAGCGTCAGGCAGTCCCCCTGTTTTACACATAGCGTCAGGCAGTCCCCCTTTTTTACACATTACGGCAGGCAGATTCCCCTTTTTACACATTGCGTCGGGCAGATTACCCCTTTTTACACATTGCGGCAGGCAGTCCCCCATTTTTACACATTGCGGCAGGCTGATTCCCCCTTTTTACACATTGCGGCAGGCAGTCCCCCCTTTTTACACATTGCGGCAGGCAGTCCCCCCTTTTTACACATTGCGGCAGGCAGTCCCCCCTTTTTACACATTGCTGCAGGCAGTCCCCCCTTTTTACACATTGCTGCAGGCAGTCCCCCCTTTTTACACATTGCGGCAGGCAGTCCCCCCTTTTTACACATTGCGGCAGGCAATCCCCCCTTTTTACACATTGCTGCAGGCAGTCCCCCCTTTTTACACATTGCGGCAGGCATGCCCCCCTTTTTACACATTGCGGCAGGTAGTCCTCCCTTTTTACACATTGCGGCAGGCAGTCCCCCCTTTTTACACATTGCTGCAGGCAGTCCCCCCTTTTTACACATTGCGGCAGGCAGTCCCCCCTTTTTACACATTGCTGCAGGCAGTCCCCCCTTTTTACACATTGCGGTAGGCAGTCCCCCCTTTTTACACATTGCGGCAGGCAATCCCCTCTTTTTACACATTGCTGCAGGCAGTCCCCCCTTTTTACACATTGCGGCAGGTATGCCCCCCTTTTTACACATTGCGGCAGGTAGTCCCCCCTTTTTACACAGTGCAGCAGGTAGTCCCCCATTTTTACACATTGCGGCAGGCAGGCACAAGAAAGAAGGAAAGAAGGAAAGAAGGAAAGAAAGAAAGAAAGAAAGAAAGAAAGAAAGAAAGAAAGAAAGAAAGAAAGAAAGAAAGAAAGAAAGAAAGAAAGAAAGAAAGAAGAATTATACTTACCCTCTCCGCTGGCTCAGGCTCCTCGGTGCAGCGTCAGAGACGATTCCCGGGCTGGAGAGAAGGAGGAGGAGGGAGGCTGAGAAGGGAGCCGCAGCAGCGCTGTGTTACTGGTGGAGGCGCTGCTGCTGCTGCCCCTCTGCTTCCCTATAGGCTGTTCTCGGAAGACAGCCTATAGGGAAGCAGAGGGGCAGCAGCAGCAGCGCCTCCACCAGTAACAAAGCGCTGCTGCGGCTCCCTTCTCAGCCTCCCTCCTCCTCCTTCCCCCGTCTGTAGTACCGCTGCTCCTCTCCTCTCCTCTCTTCGCCGGGCGGCTGTGCGCTGCGGGCAGCGGTTGCCCGCAGCGCACAGCGGCATGTAATGAGTCAGTTTGACTCATTACATGCTTGGGCCCCTGGACAGAGGCGGGCCCCAGTGCAGTGCACTGCCTGCACTGCCGGTAGTTCCGCCTCTGCGTGGAATCTGATTAATTGCTATGTTCATCGTCTCCACTTCTAAAAACCGGCACCTTAGTAAACATACCCCCAGCTGATAGTACGTTGTTGTCACTGACCTGATTTGGGAGTGTTGTGGACTCGGGGCTTCTTCCGATGACCGGGAAGAGGAACCGCTACTGGGTCGCAGTAGAGATGGCCGGATGTAGGTCTTCCTCATGCAGGATTAAGACGGCAGGCAGGAAGCACGGAAGAATTTCTTGAAGGTTTCCTGAAAGACAAGACTTGTAGAAATACTGAATACTGAGGTACTGAGGTGTTGGAGGCACTGTGGTGTTGGAGGCACTGTGGTGTTGGAGGCACTGAGGTGCTGGTAGTACAGGTACTGAGACACACAGGTGCCGGGAGCACAGTGAGACTGAATGCTGAGGCACTGGAGGCACTGAAGTGCTGGAGGCACGGAGGTGCTTGGAGGCACGGAATGCTTGGAGGCACGGAGGTGCTTGGAGGCACGAGGTGATTGGAGGCACGGAGGTGCTTGGAGGCACGAGGTGCTTGGAGGCACGAGGTGCTTGGAGGCACGGAGGTGCTTGGAGGCACGAGGTGCATGGAGGCACGAGGTGCTTGGAGGCACGGAGGTGCTTGGAGGCACGAGGTGCTTGGAGGCACGGAGGTGCTTGGAGGCACGAGGTGCTTGGAGGCACGGAGGTGCTTGGAGGCACGGAGGTGCTTGGAGGCACGAGGTTCTTGGAGGCACGGAGGTGCTTGGAGGCACGGAGGTGCTTGGAGGCACAGGGTGCTTGGAGGCACGGAGGTGCTTGGAGGCACCGGGTGCTTGGAGGCACGGAGATCACAGGAACGTGGGAGCTCTGGAATCACAGCTTCTGCGGGAGAAACGAAGATACTCAGGCACCGGATCTCTGCCCGGCGTCTGGTTTTGAATTCCCCGCCCTTGCCTGATTGGCGGAGTAGGCAGGTGACGTCAGTCCTGCTCCGCCTCCTTGACCTCACTATGATGGCGGCGCCCTCGCTCCGGGAAGCCGCCGGAGGAACGCGCCGACCCGCCGCTGGAACCGGAGATCGCCGGGAGAAGAGAGGCGCCGGGCAGACCAGGTCACCCGCAGGGACAAGCGCGGCCGCCGCTGCCCGCAGTGAGTGACAGTACCCCCTCCTCCAGGAGTGGCCCCTGGACACTTTCCGGGCTTAGTTGGATGTCTGGAGTGGAAGATCCGAACCAGTCGAGGAGCCGTTACTTCAGTAGCCTTAATCCAACTTCTCTCCTCAGGACCATAACCCTTCCAGTCCACCAAGTACTGTAATTTTTTATGAAGATAACGAGAGTCAAGAATAGCTTTGATTTCAAACTCCGCTCCAGCTTCTGTCACTACAGACGTTGGCCTAGGGGATGCTGAGTGGAACCGATTCAGAATGAGGGGACGGAGTAGAGAAACATGAAAGGCGTTAGGTATTCGAAGGTGGGAAGGCAAACCCAGTTTACAGACCACAGGATTTAAGACTTGTAGCACAGGGTAAGGACCGATGAACCTTGGAGCAAACTTCATGGTGGGCACCTTCAACCGGAGATTACGTGTGGACAGCCATACCCTGTCCCCAACTTTATATTGAGGTGCGGCTCGCCGTTTCTTATCTGCGAAGAACTTGTACCGGACTGAAACCTTCTTAAGATTAGCATGAACCTTTCTCCAAATTTGTCCGAAGTGTCGTAGAGTGGACGTTACAGCTGGAACCTCTTCTATCGGAAGGCTTGGAAATTCTGAAACACGTGGATGGAACCCGTAGTTGACGAAGAATGGTGATTCCCCAGTGGAAGAATGAAACAAATGGTTATGGGCAAACTCCGCCCAAGGCAACAACTCCACCCAGTTGTCCTGTGAAGGGGAGAGATACAAACGAAGCAAAGTCTCTAGATCTTGATTGACTCGTTCCGTTTGACCATTTGTTTGGGGATGATAAGCGGACGAAAACTTAAGTTTAATTTGTAGAGTTGAACAGAGGGCTTTCCAAAACCTGGCGGTGAACTGTACTCCACGGTCAAAAACAATTTCTTGTGGCAACCCATGCAATCGAAAATGTTCTTGGATGAACAGTAGAGCCAGTTTCGGAGCTGTCGGGAGACCAGTCAAAGGCACGAAGTGTGCCATCTTCGAAAAACGGTCAACGATTACCCAAGCGGTGTTGCAACCCTTGGAACAGGGCAAGTCAGTGATGAAGTCCATGGAAATGTGAGTCCAGGGTCTCACAGGGATAGGCAAAGGACGAAGTAACCCTGCAGGAGGCAGACGAGGAGATTTATGTTGTGTACATTGTGGACAAGAATTAACGCAATCTTGTACATCCTTCCTCATGGTGTTCCACCAGTAAGACCTTTGCAGAAACTTGTACATCTTCTGGGCACCGGGATGACCGGAAAACTTGGAGTTATGTACCCACTGTAGTATTCTTGGCCGGAATCTAGCTGGTACGGACATTCTTCCAGGAGGAGGAGCTGGAGTAGTTAAAGCAGCAGAGACAGAAACTGGATTTAGAATTAAACCCCGCTCAGGAGATTCATCCTCGTCTGTGGAAGCTTGTGAACGGGAAAGCGCATCTGCTTTAATATTGAGAGTCCCAGCCCGGTACTTGATAACAAACGAGAATCGAGAAAAGAAAAGTGCCCATCTCGCTTGGCGAGGATTCAAGCATTGTGCGGATTTGATGTACAGCAAATTTTTGTGATCCGTGTAGATGGTAAACACATGTTTAGCCCCTTCCAAAAGATATCTCCACTCTTCCAAGGCGGAATTAATTGCCAAGAGTTCCTGGTCTCCAAAAGTGTAATTTCGTTCGGCCGGAGAGAATTTACGAGAATGGAAGCCACACGGATGTAATTTCTTATCAGAGGAGTACTGAGAGAGAACAGCCCCAACCCCGACTGAAGATGCATCAACCTCTAGGAAGAAAGGTTCATCGAAATTTGGTTGTTGGAGAACTGGAGCCGTCATGAAAGCTAACTTTAAGTGGGAAAAAGCCTCAATGGCTTCCGGAGGCCACAAACTTGGATTAGAACCCTTTCTCGTCAGGGCAGTAATGGGCGCAACAATGGTGGAGAAACTAGAGATGAGCGCCTGAAATTTTTCGGGTTTTGTGTTTTGGTTTTGGGTTCGGTTCCGCGGCCGTGTTTTGGGTTCGAACGCGTTTTGGCAAAACCTCACCGAATTTTTTTTGTCGGATTCGGGTGTGTTTTGGATTCGGGTGTTTTTTTCAAAAAACACTAAAAAACAGCTTAAATCATAGAATTTGGGGGTCATTTTGATCCCAAAGTATTATTAACCTCAAAAACCATAATTTACACTCATTTTCAGTCTATTCTGAATACCTCACACCTCACAATATTATTTTTAGTCCTAAAATTTGCACCGAGGTCGCTGTGTGAGTAAGATAAGCGACCCTAGTGGCCGACACAAACACCGGGCCCATCTAGGAGTGGCACTGCAGTGTCACGCAGGATGTCCCTTCCAAAAAACCCTCCCCAAACAGCACATGACGCAAAGAAAAAAAGAGGCGCAATGAGGTAGCTGTGTGAGTAAGATTAGCGACCCTAGTGGCCGACACAAACACCGGGCCCATCTAGGAGTGGCACTGCAGTGTCACGCAGGATGGCCCTTCCAAAAAACCCTCCCCAAACAGCACATGACGCAAAGAAAAAAAGAGGCGCAATGAGGTAGCTGTGTGAGTAAGATTAGCGACCCTAGTGGCCGACACAAACACCGGGCCCATCTAGGAGTGGCACTGCAGTGTCACGCAGGATGTCCCTTCCAAAAAACCCTCCCCAAACAGCACATGACGCAAAGAAAAAAAGAGGCGCAATGAGGTAGCTGACTGTGTGAGTAAGATTAGCGACCCTAGTGGCCGACACAAACACCGGGCCCATCTAGGAGTGGCACTGCAGTGTCACGCAGGATGTCCCTTCCAAAAAACCCTCCCCAATCAGCACATGATGCAAAGAAAAAGAAAAGAAAAAAGAGGTGCAAGATGGAATTGTCCTTGGGCCCTCCCACCCACCCTTATGTTGTATAAACAAAACAGGACATGCACACTTTAACCAACCCATCATTTCAGTGACAGGGTCTGCCACACGACTGTGACTGATATGACGGGTTGGTTTGGACCCCCCCCAAAAAAGAAGCAATTAATCTCTCCTTGCACAAACTGGCTCTACAGAGGCAAGATGTCCACCTCATCTTCACCCTCCGATATATCACCGTGTACATCCCCCTCCTCACAGATTATCAATTCGTCCCCACTGGAATCCACCATCTCAGCTCCCTGTGTACTTTGTGGAGGCAATTGCTGCTGGTCAATGTCTCCGCGGAGGAATTGATTATAATTCATTTTAATGAACATCATCTTCTCCACATTTTCTGGATGTAACCTCGTACGCCGATTGCTGACAAGGTGAGCGGCGGCACTAAACACTCTTTCGGAGGACACACTTGTGGGAGGGCAACTTAGGTAGAATAAAGCCAGTTTGTGCAAGGGCCTCCAAATTGCCTCTTTTTCCTGCCAGTATAAGTACGGACTGTGTGACGTGCCTACTTGGATGCGGTCACTCATATAATCCTCCACCATTCTATCAATGTTGAGAGAATCATATGCAGTGACAGTAGACGACATGTCCGTAATCGTTGTCAGGTCCTTCAGTCCGGACCAGATGTCAGCATCAGCAGTCGCTCCAGACTGCCCTGCATCACCGCCAGCGGGTGGGCTCGGAATTCTGAGCCTTTTCCTCGCACCCCCAGTTGCGGGAGAATGTGAAGGAGGAGATGTTGACAGGTCGCGTTCCGCTTGACTTGACAATTTTGTCACCAGCAGGTCTTTCAACCCCAGCAGACTTGTGTCTGCCGGAAAGAGAGATCCAAGGTAGGCTTTAAATCTAGGATCGAGCACGGTGGCCAAAATGTAGTGCTCTGATTTCAACAGATTGACCACCCGTGAATCCTTGTTAAGCGAATTAAGGGCTGCATCCACAAGTCCCACATGCCTAGCGGAATCGCTCCCTTTTAGCTCCTTCTTCAATGCCTCCAGCTTCTTCTGCAAAAGCCTGATGAGGGGAATGACCTGACTCAGGCTGGCAGTGTCTGAACTGACTTCACGTGTGGCAAGTTCAAAGGGCATCAGAACCTTGCACAACGTTGAAATCATTCTCCACTGCACTTGAGACAGGTGCATTCCACCTCCTATATCGTGCTCAATTGTATAGGCTTGAATGGCCTTTTGCTGCTCCTCCAACCTCTGAAGCATATAGAGGGTTGAATTCCACCTCGTTACCACTTCTTGCTTCAGATGATGGCAGGGCAGGTTCAGTAGTTTTTGGTGGTGCTCCAGTCTTCTGTACGTGGTGCCTGTACACCGAAAGTGTCCCGCAATTTTTCTGGCCACCGACAGCATCTCTTGCACGCCCCTGTCGTTTTTTAAAAAATTCTGCACCACCAAATTCAAGGTATGTGCAAAACATGGGACGTGCTGGAATTTGCCCATATTTAATGCACACACAATATTGCTGGCGTTGTCCGATGCCACAAATCCACAGGAGAGTCCAATTGGGGTAAGCCATTCCGCGATGATCTTCCTCAGTTGCCGTAAGAGGTTTTCAGCTGTGTGCGTATTCTGGAAACCGGTGATACAAAGCGTAGCCTGCCTAGGAAAGAGTTGGCGTTTGCGAGATGCTGCTACTGGTGCCGCCGCTGCTGTTCTTGCGGCGGGAGTCCATACATCTACCCAGTGGGCTGTCACAGTCATATAGTCCTGACCCTGCCCTGCTCCACTTGTCCACATGTCCGTGGTTAAGTGGACATTGGGTACAGCTGCATTTTTTAGGACACTGGTGACTCTTTTTCTGAGGTCTGTGTACATTTTCGGTATCGCCTGCCTAGAGAAATGGAACCTAGATGGTATTTGGTACCGGGGACACAGTACCTCCAACAAGTCTCTAGTTGGCTCTGCAGTAATGATGGATACCGGAACCACGTTTCTCACCACCCAGGATGCCAAGGCCTCAGTTATCCGCTTTGCAGTAGGATGACTGCTGTGATATTTCATCTTCCTCGCAAAGGACTGTTGAACAGTCAATTGCTTACTGGAAGTAGTACAAGTGGGCTTACGACTTCCCCTCTGGGATGACCATCGACTCCCAGCGGCAACAACAGCAGCGCCAGCAGCAGTAGGCGTTACACGCAAGGATGCATCGGAGGAATCCCAGGCAGGAGAGGACTCGTCAGAATTGCCAGTGACATGGCCTGCAGGACTATTGGCATTCCTGGGGAAGGAGGAAATTGACACTGAGGGAGTTGGTGGGGTGGTTTGCGTGAGCTTGGTTACAAGAGGAAGGGATTTACTGGTCAGTGGACTGCTTCCGCTGTCACCCAAAGTTTTTGAACTTGTCACTGACTTATTATGAATGCGCTGCAGGTGACGTATAAGGGAGGATGTTCCGAGGTGGTTAACGTCCTTACCCCTACTTATTACAGCTTGACAAAGGGAACACATGGCTTGACACCTGTTGTCCGCATTTCTGGTGAAATACCTCCACACCGAAGAGCTGATTTTTTTGGTATTTTCACCTGGCATGTCAACGGCCATATTCCTCCCACGGACAACATGTGTCTCCCCGGGTGCCTGACTTAAACAAACCACCTCACCATCAGAATCCTCCTGGTCAATTTCCTCCCCAGCGCCAGCAACACCCATATCCTCCTCATCCTGGTGTACTTCAACACTGACATCTTCAATCTGACTATCAGGAACTGGACTGCGGGTGCTCCTTCCAGCACTTGCAGGGGGCGTGCAAATGGTGGAAGGCGCATGCTCTTCACGTCCAGTGTTGGGAAGGTCAGGCATCGCAACCGACACAATTGGACTCTCCTTGTGGATTTGGGATTTCGAAGAATGCACAGTTCTTTGCTGTGCTGCTTTTGCCAGCTTGAGTCTTTTCATTTTTCTAGCGAGAGGCTGAGTGCTTCCATCCTCATGTGAAGCTGAACCACTAGCCATGAACATAGGCCAGGGCCTCAGCCGTTCCTTGCCACTCCGTGTGGTAAATGGCATATTGGCAAGTTTACGCTTCTCCTCCGACAATTTTATTTTAGGTTTTGGAGTCCTTTTTTTTCTGATATTTGGTGTTTTGGATTTGACATGCTCTGTACTATGACATTGGGCATCGGCCTTGGCAGACGACGTTGCTGGCATTTCATCGTCTCGGCCATGACTAGTGGCAGCAGCTTCAGCACGAGGTGGAAGTGGATCTTGATCTTTCCCTAATTTTGGAACCTCAACATTTTTGTTCTCCATATTTTAATAGGCACAACTAAAAGGCACCTCAGGTAAACAATGGAGATGGATACTAGTATACAATTATGGACTGCCTGCCGACTGCAGACACAGAGGTAGCCACAGCCGTGAACTACCGTACTGTACTGTGTCTGCAGCTAATATAGACTGGTTGATAAAGAGAAGATGTCTATGTAACTATGTATGTATAAAGAAGACTGAAAAAAATCCACGGTTAGGTGGTATACAATTATGGACGGACTGCCTGCCGAGTGCAGACACAGAGGTAGCCACAGCCGTGAACTACCGTACTGTACTGTGTCTGCAGCTAATATAGACTGGTTGATAAAGAGAAGATGTCTATGTAACTATGTATGTATAAAGAAGAATGAAAAAAAACCACGGTTAGGTGGTATACAATTATGGACGGACTGCCTGCCGAGTGCAGACACAGAGGTAGCCACAGCCGTGAACTACCGTACTGTACTGTGTCTGCAGCTAATATAGACTGGTTGATAAAGAGAAGATGTCTATGTAACTATGTATGTATAAAGAAGAATGAAAAAAATCCACGGTTAGGTGGTATTACAATTATGGACGGACTGCCTGCCGAGTGCAGAGACACAGAGGTAGCCACAGCCGTGAACTACCGTACTGTGTCTGCTGCGACTGGATGATAAATGATATAAAAAATATATATATATCACTACTGCAGCCGGACAGGTATATATTATATATTATATAATGACGGACCTGCTGGACACTGTCTGTCAGCAGAATGAGTTTTATTTTTATAGAATAAAAAAAAAAAAAACACACAAGTGAAGTCACACGACGAGTGTTTAACTTTTTCAGGCAATCACAATATAAGTATACTACTAACTATACTGGTGGTCAGTGTGGTCAGGTCACTGGTCAGTCACACTGGCAGTGGCACTCCTGCAGCAAAAGTGTGCACTGTTTAATTTTAATATAATATGTACTCCTGGCTCCTGCTATAACCTATAACTGGCACTGCAGTAGTGCTCCCCAGTCTCCCCCACAATTATAAGCTGTGTGAGCTGAGCAGTCAGACAGATATATATAATATTATATATAGATAATAGATGATGCAGCACACTGGCCTGAGCCTGAGCAGTGCACACAGATATGGTATGTGACTGACTGAGTCACTGTGTGTATCGCTTTTTTCAGGCAGAGAACGGATATATTAAATAAACTGCACTGTGTGTCTGGTGGTCACTCACTATATAATATATTATGTACTCCTGGCTCCTGCTATAACCTATAACTGGCACTGCAGTAGTGCTCCCCAGTCTCCCCCACAATTATAAGCTGTGTGAGCTGAGCAGTCAGACAGATATATATAATATTATATATAGATAATAGATGATGCAGCACACTGGCCTGAGCCTGAGCAGTGCACACAGATATGGTATGTGACTGACTGAGTCACTGTGTGTATCGCTTTTTTCAGGCAGAGAACGGATATATTAAATAAACTGCACTGTGTGTCTGGTGGTCACTCACTATATAATATATTATGTACTCCTGGCTCCTGCTATAACCTATAACTGGCACTGCAGTAGTGCTCCCCAGTCTCCCCCACAATTATAAGCTGTGTGAGCTGAGCAGTCAGACAGATATATATAATATTATATATAGATAATAGATGATGCAGCACACTGGCCTGAGCCTGAGCAGTGCACACAGATATGGTATGTGACTGACTGAGTCACTGTGTGTATCGCTTTTTTCAGGCAGAGAACGGATATATTAAATAAACTGCACTGTGTGTCTGGTGGTCACTCACTATATAATATATTATGTACTCCTGGCTCCTGCTATAACCTATAACTGGCACTGCAGTAGTGCTCCCCAGTCTCCCCCACAATTATAAGCTGTGTGAGCTGAGCAGTCAGACAGATATATATAATATTATATATAGATAATAGATGATGCAGCACACTGGCCTGAGCCTGAGCAGTGCACACAGATATGGTATGTGACTGACTGAGTCACTGTGTGTATCGCTTTTTTCAGGCAGAGAACGGATATATTAAATAAACTGCACTGTGTGTCTGGTGGTCACTCACTATATAATATATTATGTACTCCTGGCTCCTGCTATAACCTATAACTGGCACTGCAGTAGTGCTCCCCAGTCTCCCCCACAATTATAAGCTGTGTGAGCTGAGCAGTCAGACAGATATATATAATATTATATATAGATAATAGATGATGCAGCACACTGGCCTGAGCCTGAGCAGTGCACACAGATATGGTATGTGACTGAGTCACTGTGTGCTGTGTATCGCTTTTTTCAGGCAGAGAACGGATTATAAAGTAAACTGCACTGTCCTCACTAGTAAACTCTCTCCACTCAGTCTCTACACTTCTACAGTAACAGTACTCCTCCTAGTCAGCTCCAGTAAATCTCTCTCAGTCTCTTATAATCTAAACGGAGAGGACGCCAGCCACGTCCTCTCCCTATCAATCTCAATGCACGTGTGAAAATGGCGGCGACGCGCGGCTCCTTATATAGAATCCGAGTCTCGCGATAGAATCCGAGCCTCGCGAGAATCCGACAGCGTCATGATGACGTTCGGGCGCGCTCGGGTTAACCGAGCAAGGCGGGAAGATCCGAGTCGCTCGGACCCGTGAAAAAAAACATGAAGTTCTGGCGGGTTCGGATTCAGAGAAACCGAACCCGCTCATCTCTAGGAGAAACCCCTAATGAATTTCCTGTAGTAGTTCGCAAAGCCCAGAAACCTTTGTATTGCTTTCAAAGAAAGAGGCTGAGTCCAGTCACGAATGGCAGACAGCTTTTCCGGATCCATGCGAAGCTCCGTCCCCGAGATGATATAACGGAGGAACAGAATTAATGTTACTTCTAAGGTACATTTGGAAAGCTTGGCATAGAGATGATTCTCTCGTAAACGGTGGAGCACCTCTTTGACTTGAGTCCTGTGTTCGACAAGATTCTTGGAAAAGATCAGTATATCGTCCAAATATACCACAACACTCTGATATAACATGTCACGAAAGATTTCATTGACAAATCCCTGGAAAACAGCGGGAGCATTACTGAGACCGAACGGCATCACACAAGTATTCGTAATGCCCATCTCGGGTATTGAAGGTAGTCTTCCATTTATCCCCTTCTCGGATGCGTATAAGATTATAAGCTCCCCTCAAGTCGAGTTTGGAAAAAATGCGGGCACCACGAACCCTATCAAATAACTCTGTGATTAGTGGCAAGGGGTATTTATTCTTGATAGTAATATCGTTTAAGCCGCGGTAGTCGATGCATGGTCTCAACCCCCCATCCTTTTTCTTCACGAAAAAGAAGCCCGCTCCAGCAGGGGAGGAAGAGGGGCGAATAAATCCCTTGAGCAGATTGGACTTAATATTACTCCGACATAGCTTGAGTCTCGGGAAGTGACAGAGGATATGTGCGACCACGGGGTGGCGTCTTCCCTGGGACAAGGTCAATAGGGCAGTCCCGAGGCCTATGAGGTGGTAACAGATCAGCTGCTTGTTCCGAAAATACGTCCTTGTACCCTTGATACGCCTCCGGAATGTGCTCTTCATCCGTCTTGGAGGAGACACGGAGCGGACAAACAGGAGTGAGACAATTAGTGTGACAAAAGGAACTTCAGGACAGAATTTGTGAAGACTTCCAGTCGATGTGGGGATTATGACTTTTTAGCCAAGGCATTCCAAGAACCAGATCATGGTGCATTTCTGGGATTACCAAGAGTTCCAGACCTTCCTGATGTAGAGCCCCGACCTGCAGCTTAACTGGCCCCGTGCGCCACATTATAAGACCTTTGGAAATTCTAGTCCCGTTGATAGCCGTCAGTGAAATTGGCCGCTCGATAGGCCGTAACTTTAAACCCAAGCTTTGGGCACAGAAGGAAGATACGAAGTTCCCCGCAGCCCCGGAATCCAACAGGGCTTCACAAGACTTGGAGACTGAATCGGAGACTAGAGTTACAGGAAGCAAACAGTCCGAAGTTGGAGAAGCTTTTGTCGTAACTCCCAGCTTGACTCCTCCGGAACAAGCTAGGCCTGCCCGTTTCCCGGACGGGATTTACAAGATTTAAGAAAATGATCTGCGGCTCCACAGTAAAGGCAGAGTTTACCCTCACGACGACGCTGTCGTTCTTCCGGAGACAGTCGGGATCGGTTAATTTGCATGGGCTCGTCCGAGCTAGGTGAGGCCACCGGTCTAGGAGTAGGATTCCGGAACCTGGAACGATCCGAACGGCTACGTTCTCTTCCACGCTCCTGCATCCGAAGATCCACCTTGACGCAAAGGGAAATCAAATCTTCTAATGGATCCGGCAGATCTCTAGTA
Organism: Pseudophryne corroboree; assembly: GCF_028390025.1. Taxonomy (NCBI): domain Eukaryota; kingdom Metazoa; phylum Chordata; class Amphibia; order Anura; family Myobatrachidae; genus Pseudophryne; species Pseudophryne corroboree. The sequence goes on from NC_086448.1 coordinate 673,999,989, forward strand.
ACCAGCTCATCTTTCAGCCGGTCGGAAAGACCGTTCCAGAAAGCAGCTCTCAGGGCATCATTATTCCAGCGTAGTTCGGAGGCAATGGTCTGGAAATGAACCACGTACTGACCCACGGAACGGGCGCCCTGTCGAACACGGAGCAAGTCGGAAGAAGCAGTGGTCATTCTGCCTGGTTCGTCGAAAATTCTTCGAAAGGACGTGATGTAGTTGGTATAGTTGGAAACCATGGGATCAGATCGTTCCCATAATGGAGACACCCAATCCAAGGCAGACCCTTCCAGCAGAGAAATAATATATGCTACCTTGGACCGGTCTGTAGGAAAGTTGTGTGCAAGTAGCTCGAAATGTACCTCGCATTGGTTTAAGAAACCGCAACAATTTTTAGGATTCCCATTATAGCGGGACGGAGTAGGCAGCTGAAGGCGTGGGGTGATACCGGCCGATGGTTGAACATTGCTGGCAACGGCAACTGGTGCGACTACTGGAACAGGTGCCGGAATTACAGAGGCTAGAGACGCCTGAATCTGATCCAGACGCCCGGACAACTGCTGGAGGTACTGCATCACCTGGCCTTGCGCCGCTTCCTGACTTTGTGCTCGGGAAGCCAGATTCTGGATGGCACTTGAGTCCGTGTTCCGATTCCCCGGGTCCATCTGGCCTGAGTATACTGTCGCTGACCTGATTTGGGAGTGTTGTGGACTCGGGGCTTCTTCCGATGACCGGGAAGAGGAACCGCTACTGGGTCGCAGTAGAGATGGCCGGATGTAGGTCTTCCTCATGCAGGATTAAGACGGCAGGCAGGAAGCACGGAAGAATTTCTTGAAGGTTTCCTGAAAGACAAGACTTGTAGAAATACTGAATACTGAGGTACTGAGGTGTTGGAGGCACTGTGGTGTTGGAGGCACTGTGGTGTTGGAGACACTGAGGTGCTGGTAGTACAGGTACTGAGACACACAGGTGCCGGGAGCACAGTGAGACTGAATGCTGAGGCACTGGAGGCACTGAAGTGCTGGAGGCACGGAGGTGCTTGGAGGCACGGAGGTGCTTGGAGGCACGGAATGCTTGGAGGCACGGAGGTGCTTGGAGGCACGAGGTGCTTGGAGGCACAGGGTGCTTGGAGGCACAGGGTGCTTGGAGGCACGAAGGTGCTTGGAGGCACGAGGTGCTTGGAGGCACGGAGGTGCTTGGAGGCACGAGGTGCTTGGAGGCACGGAAGTGCTTGGAGGCACGAGGTGCTTGGAGGCACGGAGGTGCTTGGAGGCACGGAGGTGCTTGGAGGCACAGGGTGCTTGGAGGCACGGAGGTGCTTGGAGGCACGGAGGTGCTTGGAGGCACAGGGTGCTTGGAGGCACGGAGATCACAGGAACGTGGGAGCTCTGGAATCACAGCTTCTGCGGGAGAAACGAAGATACTCAGGCACCGGATCTCTGCCCGGCGTCTGGTTTTGAATTCCCCGCCCTTGCCTGATTGGCGGAGCAGGCAGGTGACGTCAGTCCTGCTCCGCCTCCTTGACCTCACTATGATGGCGGCGCCCTCGCTCCGGGAAGCCGCCGGAGGAACGCGCCGACCCGCCGCTGGAACTGGAGATCGCCGGGAGAAGAGAGGCGCCGGGCAGACCAGGTCACCCGCAGGGACAAGCGCGGCCGCCGCTGCCCGCGGTGAGTGACAGTTGTGATTCAGGTTATCACAACTCCACCCCCTGCTCACAATGACATGGTCATGATATTATAATAATGTCCACCATGAACCGCATCATTATACGCATGGATCACCCATTTCACTGGGAAAACAGGCAGGATCTGGGAGTTTGCGCTACTATTTTGGTAGTCCAGGAGACCTCAGCAAAATATGGGAGTCTACTAGACATTCCAGAAGGTGAGCAAGGAAGGGTTTGATTTCGCACAGTGCTAGTGTGGGTGGGATCGCATTCATATGATGATCAAGCCAACATATGGCGAAACGCATGTCCAGTTTGACCTCGGTCCGTACATGGACCTGTCTATAGCACAACTCCTGGTAAACTATGTATTTTTCTAATTTTTATATACCTGTGCAATTGTACCTGAATCCCTCTTGGTAGTAAGTTGTAACACATATCACGGTTAGCACCTATGAGAATTTTCCTTCTACAGTATGTAGAGGTGCTTTAGGACTCTTTATGTGCATAAGTCCACATCACACTGTACTTCCATTGTACAAATTTGAATTTGGTCCTTAGTGAGTGAGAGCTCTTCTTGCACAGCCTTCCTCTACCTGGCACAACATTTTTCTTCCAATGCATATGGGGAGTGCATCTACCTACAGTCTTACCACATTGAATAAGCCCAATTCTGTCCGATATTGGAAGCAATACTATATTGGTCCCTGTTAGTACTTGGATGGGAGATCACCTGGGAATACAGAGTACTGTAGAATAAAGGCCTCACCACACGACATCACACGACATCATCATGAGACTTATCTACAAGCTACAAGAATCAGGGCTAGGAAGCACAATATGCACTTGGGTCAAAAACTGGTTAGATAATAGGAAGCAGCGCGTTGTGGTTAATGGATCTTTTTCAACTTGGACTGAAGTGCTAAGTGGTGTGCCGCAAGGCTCAGTATTAGGACCGCTATTGTTCAATATTTTCATTAACGACCTAACAGAAGGTCTAGAGAGCATGGTGTCAATTTTTGCAGATGATACCAAATTGTGTAAGGCTATAAATACAGAGGAGGATGCCGAGTCTCTTCAGAACGACTTAGTTAAATTAGAAGCATGGGCAGCCAAATGGAGAATGCGCTTCAACACAGACAAGTGTAAGGTAATGCACTGTGGTAACAAGAACAAAAATTACACCTACCTACTAAATGGGGTAAAATTAGGGGATTCTGTACTGGAAAAGGACTTAGGTGTTCTCATAGATAGCAAGCTAAGCAGTAGTACCCAAAGCAGGACTGCAGCAAAGAAGGCTAATAAGATATTAGCATGCATAAAACGGGGTATTGATGCTAGGGACGAGAGTATTATACTCCCGTTATATAAATCACTAGTGAGGCTACACCTTGAATACTGTGTACAATTCTGGGCACCGTACTACAAAAAGGATATCCTGGAGCTTGAAAAGGTACAGAGGAGGGCGACCAAACTAATTAAGGGCATGGAGACGATGGAATACAAGGAAAGGCTTGAAAGACTAGGCATCTTTACATTGGAAAAGCGGAGACTAAGAGGGGATATGATCAACATCTACAAATATATAAGGGGACAATACACAGAGCTTGCGCGGGACCTGTTTTTGGTTAGATCAACACAGAGGACTCGTGGACACTCGCTCAGGTTAGAGGAGAGGAGATTCCGCACAATACGGCGTAAAGGCTTTTTCACGGTAAGAACAATACGTGTTTGGAATTCCCTGCCCGAGGGAGTTGTAATGGCGGAATCTGTCAACACCTTTAAGAATGGGTTAGATAAATTCCTAATGGATAAGGATATCCAGGGGTATGGTGCATAGTCATGCATTATAGTTACTATAAATAGGGATAAAATGCAATGGCTGACAGCAGCATCAGTCAGAAATTTTAGTCAAATCATCATGCATAGGACACCACAAATAGGTTGAACTCGATGGACAATTGTCTTTTTTCAACCTCAGATACTATGTTACTATGTTACTATGTATCCTTGAGCCAAGTATCAGGGTATATACCGCTATTACTGTACATCATTTTGGGCTACCTCTCCTCTCTATGTGATCATCATTTATCTCTTACATATCAATTTTGTCCTGCTACATCTAATTTTCCAATTGTTACAGTGGTCTATTATGCTATGCATATAGGCCCTCATTCCGAGTTGTTCGCTCGGTAAAAATCTTCGCATCGCAGCGATTTTCCGCTTAATGCGCATGCGCAATGTCCGCACTGCGACTGCGCCAAGTAAATTTGCTATGCACTTAGTAATTTTACTCACGGCTTTTTCATCGGTCTGGCGATCGTAATGTGATTGACAGGAAATGGGTGTTTCTGGGCGGAAACAGGCCGTTTTATGGGCGTGTGGGAAAAAACGCTACCGTTTCCGGAAAAAACGCAGGAGTGGCCGGAGAAACGGAGGAGTGTCTGGGCGAACGCTGGGAGTGTTTGTGACATCAAACCAGGAACGACAAGCACTGAACTGATCGCAGATGCCGAGTAAGTCTGAAGCTACTCAGAAACTGCTACGAGGTGTGTAATCGCAATATTGCGAATACATCGTTCGCAATTTTACTATGCTAAGATTCACTCCCAGTAGGCGTAGGCTTAGCGTGTGCAAAGCTGCTAAAAACGGCTTGCGAGCGAACAACTCGGAATGACCCCCATAGTACTGCCAACCTTTGCACACTATGTCTTATTATACATTTACGTACCTAGCCTGCCACTCTATAATTCTTATTTTTACTTGAACTCTCATCACAAAGGAAAACCCAGCCTCCCCTGCACTGGTAGTTGCCAGCCCCTTGTGGAACAGTATAGTTAAGAAAATGGAAAAATCACAAAGCGCAAAGAATCTGCCTTGACAAAGATCCCAGTGGGTATTGAAACGCGTTGGCAGGATAGATAAAATGGAGTCTGGAAAGAAAACATTGCCAGAGGGGAGTGAAGCCAACCAGTGACCTGGGACGCTGCAGGGTGAACACCACCTTTCACATACCCTTTTGAACTGCTTAAAAACTAGTCCAATTGAGCCTGGCAAATATTCCTATACATTGCTAGGGGTTGGGTCACACAAGCTGATTCATATGGATAATGTGTATAAAGGTTGAAAACCCCCCAAATTATTTATCAAGTACTTGTTTAATTATAACAGGTGGGGGTGCTACTATGGACACATAGTTGAAGAGAAGAAAAGAAATGTCCAATCTGCGGTGCTGTTAGGTTCCTGGTGCTCAGAACAAGGGAGATGTTATGAAGTGAGTCCAGAGCACCAGGACGTAATGCTGGGAAAGGGGAATGGAAAGGGAATAGCCCCTGGTGCCCTATCTCCGTTGTCTCGCCCGTGCTGTCAGTACACTCTTGCGAGACTATGGTTGCTTGAGCCCATGGCAGCCGCGTTTGAAGGGCGGATTACGTCTGCCCAACTTCGATGCCCCCTCAGGTCTTAATGAGAGACAAAGAGTGAACCGAGACAGGGTGATAACAAGGGGCCCTCTAACTAAACAACAAGGCCAGGGGCTACTAACAAACCTAAAACCAAAGTATGTGCGGCTTGCCGCCAAAGGAAAAGAACAACAAAGGAAATGCTGACCACACGCCGACACAATACTTTTGTGTACCGGCGGTGACAGCATAAGCAGAACCCTCTGCAAAACACCAGTGACAGAAATAATAACGGAATACAGCGGCCTAGGCCGACGGATGCGGCAGAGCCGCTACTCACGGAACCGGTACGAATACTGGCAAACGGACAGGAACCCCCAATGCTGCCGACACAGACTCTCAGAACTGGAGGACAGGCAGAATCCCAAACGACAGACCGGTGGACACCAAGAAGCCAGAAACTCGACCAGGCATAGGCAAAGCCACAGGACTTCTGGACAGGAACACTTCACGGCAGGACACGGGATCAGACACAGGAATCGACACAGGGACTGACACAGGAATCGACACAGGAAGCAGTTTGACAGACACGGCTACACAGGAGCTCAGGAACTAGCAGGGACAAGCTCATAACTCAAGCAGACTGGAAACCTAGAAATATCACCAGCGTCTGTGAATTGCACTTAGCCAGCATATAACAGAGAGGCCTAATTAATTATATCATGCAGCTGCCCTGTTGCATGACTCCAAACTGACAAGATGCAATTAGCAGCCAGGTGAGGCTGAACACATGGGAACAGACTGCAATTACACAGACTGACCACTGACAGCAAACAATAATCCTCTAAACCAGAGCAAAGGGAAATCCTGGCCTGCAAGAGAACTATAAACATAAAATAGGAATGAACCACCACCTGTGGTTCATAACAGTATCCTCTCCTTAAGGGAGAGCTCCAAGCACCCCATGACACCCACGGGGAACATAAACAGAAGTATAACATAAAATACCTAACCGACATGCAAAACAGGAATGAGCCACAGCCGTGGCTCATAACAGGTGCACAGGATAATTCTCAATAATTAAAATGTAGCCTTTTTTGGTATTCTAATAAAAGTTGTTTTTTTTTAAAAGCGAAAATTAAAATTTTAATAGTGAAGAAGTGTTAAAGAAAATAAAGAAAGTGTACTAAAAAACGTGCTATCTGTGAAAAGTCTCCATTGTGCTCTTCCATGACTTATTCAAAAAGGGGAGAAGAAAATCTGTGTTGGATATTATTGTATGTCGTTAATATATAATATCTAACATTAAACACACCTCCTCTTTGGGACATTGTTATTGTCACACACTATACATTACTAATTATTATTATATTGTTTGATGTTATTATTATATTTTTATATTAATAATTAAGTATATACAATAAACTATTTTCTTTCTATTTATTGTCACATTTGGGATACTTAATCTATATATTTCCTAAAGGGGACCTACAATCCTCAAAAATGTCTGATATATACTTATACATAGAATGGGAGTCGGGGTCACATAACATAGAACTTGGATTTTGATCCGTGTTTTTCACTATGTGGATGCTGAGTCCGATGACCAAACTTTGAGAAGGGACACTGATCGCACGCTACTTTTTTTGCAGTGCTGCAATCAGGTCAGAACTGCGCATGCATATGCTCTGCAATCCACAGGTGCGGTGCCCCCCAGCGACGGGGAACACCGTAGAGCGACGGACTTACCCAAGAAAACGATCGCACCGGCGATCGCAAGAAGATTGACAGGAAGAGGCCATTTGTGGGTGTCAACTGACCGTTTCCAGGGAGTGTCCGAAGAAACGCAGGCATGTCCAGACGTTTTAAGGGAGGGTTCCTGACGTCAGCTCCAGGCCGGATCATCGCAGCGGCTGAGTAAATCCTGAGCTGTGCAGAGACTGCACAAACTTTTGCTTGTGCAGCTCTCTGCACATCGATTCGCACCTCTGCACAGCGATTACCCCCTCCCCCTGTAGGTGGCGACTACCTGGTCGCAGCAGTGCAAAAAACGCCTGCTTACGACCAGGTCTGAATTAGGCCCACTATCGGAAAGTGAGTGATTTTGGTCAAATTCTCCAGTTTTTTTTAAAGTGGCAATCATTTAAATGGCAAAATCAACCTGGTTTTGCCATGTAAATGATTGCCACTTTAAAAAAAACAGGCGAATTTGACCAAAATCTCTCACTTTCTGATTCTCACTCCCTATTACATTTACCCCTATATAAGAGACCTAATATAGATTAGTCCTTGCATACATCCAGATTCCGAACAGCTTGTTTGGATCACCCGATTACTTTAGGCTGGTAAAGATGGGATCAGTGACGTGAGCCACTCTCCCAACAGATGCATCATCAGGTCCCTAGCTTCGTAAACTCCTGTCAGTCAAGGGAATGAGGTGAGATTAAGATGACATGACGATTGATGATAGGAGGGTTCTTTTGAGACCAAAAAACGATTGCCCGCTGCACCCCAACAGTGGGTATAAACAGGGCAGTCGTAACAGCAGTGTAGGCCCCTGGACACAGCAATGCACTGGGCCCCATACCCATCCTCCAGCGGTAGGGGTAGGGGAGTGCTATAAGTGGCAGCTTTGATATCCCGCTAAAGTAGGGGGTGTTCTATCTTCTGCTCAGCATGTAGGACCTGGAGCAGTCATTTGTGCTAATTACTCCTTTACTGCACAGATGGGGCAGGAGGGAGAGCACTACACTGTAGAAGGGGGCATTGGGCTGGATGAAGGGGCCCTGGTACATGACTTCCAGGGTGTTAGGGGGTGTTTAATATCAGTGACGTGCAGTGAGGTTAATGACTGGGGAGGCACTATACATTGGTAATGGGATCCCAGCGGTCGTGATGCATCAGCAACATTCCAATATTTAAAATACCGACACTGGCTGATTTTAAAGGCTATCCCTGATCCCTGAACCCCCTAACCCTAACCATGCCTCCCCCACAGATCAACCCTAACCTTCCCTGCCGTCTAACCCTTAATCCTCCCCACCCCCCGCAGCCTAACCCTAACCCTTGCTCTGCAGGGTAAACCTAGCACCCCCCTTCCTCCCAACTTACCTCTCCAACAGCCCGTGACAGCATCATTTGGGATCCCAGCGCCGTGATAGTGATAAACGCTGGGATACCGGTGCCGGCATTCTGAGTAATGTCGGTATTCCAGCATCGGTATTGTGACTGCCAGGATCCCAACCAGATCATATATATTAAAGAAAAAAAAGGCACTGTACTCATATAACAATTGAATAATGAAGTATGGACATATACACAGAGCGGTACACATGTACACACACACACACACACACACACACACACACACACACACACACACACACACACACACACACACACACTATAAGCCCTCTCACCTAGGTAATGAGAGAGCTAAGCCCACTCATTGCCTTATATCAGCCAGGTACAGGGGCAAACGCAGGATTTACTGTGGGGGTTCCTATATTATATATATATATATATATATATATATATATATATATCCACACACATATATCATTCACAGACACAGACTGGACACACAAACATATATAACACAACACACTGTATCTTTAAACAAACAAATACAGCGCACTGCACAGCGCACTGCACAGCGCAGCGCACACATACCCGGGGGCTGCGAAGGACACACTGCCAGAGGCAAAAACTGTAAAGCTGCATGAGGTCACACTGCCAATAGAAGAAACATATGATGTCACAAAGCCACAGAGGAGACACATGATGTCATATAACCACCTATCTGCCCATTAAAGGCAGAAAACTACAATATAGGAATTAACCAGACTGAGAGGGGCTACTTTTCCTTACTAACATCTTTGTTCAGGTGAAAGTTAAACTATTCAACAGTCATTTGAAACTAGCCACTAAATAATATTGGAAATAGAAAGAGCAGTTACTGCAACATGCCAGCTAAATATACATTAGATTTGAGGAGGGTGATTGAAATTTTTTTTGGGGTGCCCTGCGCCCAACGGAGTAATTCTATTGTTGCTCTGATCGGTTGCGCATACCACAGGCATCCATTATTTCTGCTTGCCCCCTCATGAGGGGGCGAGCACAAATGTGTACAAAGTCCGGATTTTCACACATTTCTTTTGTCTTTCCCAATAATTTAGTTTGGTTTAGCTGCTTTGGTGCTAATGGGTGTGATAAGTGTGAAAAATCCTGAGCACTCAGTGCCGCAACAAGCATCAGTATCAGTGCCGTAACTAGGCATTTTAGTGCTGTGTGCAAGAAACGGCATTGGCGCCATTTTTACACATTATGGCAGACAGCGTCCCCTTATTACACATTACGGCAGACAGCGTCCCCATTTTTACACATTACGGCAGACAGAGTCCCCTTATTACACATTACGGCAGACAGCGTCCCCCTTTTTACACATTACGGCAGACAGCATCCCCCTTATTACACATTACGGCAGACAGCGTCCCCATTTTTACACATTACGGCAGACAGAGTCCCCTTATTACACATTACGGCAGACAGCGTCCCCCTTTTTACACACTACGGCAGACAGCGTCCCCCTTAATACACATTACGGCAGACAGCGTCCCCATTTTTACACATTACGGCAGACAGAGTCCCCTTTTCACACATTACGGCAGCCAGTCCCCCTTTTTACACATTGTGGCAGGAGAGAGAGAGAGAGAGAGAGATAGAAATACCATCTCTCCCGCAGCAGGAGCAGACTGGACACTGTGGAGATTCAAATGTTCTATGGGTGCCTGTATTTGCATATCCCCATCACATTAGAAGTGGAGATATACTGATCAGCACCGTAACTACCTGTGTGCCAGGTGTGCCTGGCACACAGCGCAGTTGCCCTGAGGGCACGCGGCCAGCGGCTTGTAATGAGTCAAATTGACTCATTACAAGCCGCCAGTTTTTTGCTGTGCACTGCGCTGGAGGAGAGAGCAGCGCCGGAGGCAGGGAAGGAGGAGGAGGGAGGGGGACTGGAGCCGCAGCAGCTATATGTCATTGGTGGTAGCGCCGCTGCAGCAGTCCCCTCTCCTTCCGTATCTCCACTTCTAATGTGATGGAGGATGTGCAAATACGGGCACCCATAGAACATTTGAATCTCCCCAGTGTCCAGTCTGCTCCTGATAGGCACACTTTGGTAATGAAGCCTTATTTATCCTCATAGCTATAAAAACACAGATAATTAAGGTGGGAGAACATTTTAGGTCTTAAATCTTTACGTTTTTAAATTGACCTTCAGAGAGATGTAAAACAACACAGAGAGATGTAAAACAACAACATCTTTAAAGTAGTGCCCGAGTGGAGCATAATCTATGTTCCTGACAGCCGCGGCACAGGGAGAAGGACAATACTGTATGGAGATGTTGTGTATGAGCAGCATCTCCCACTCACTCACAGGCACTGTAGGGAGACTTTGCTGGCAAGAGCTCCCTGCAGGCTGCAGCGGTAGCTTCGATCGCGAATGTCTCTAAAAAGCAAATTCACTCCATCATGGGTAGGGTGGGGGGGTGGGGGTTCTGTGCAACCAGAAACCTCTCCTGCATGCGTTACTGAGTTACCTGCTGGTCACGTTTCCTCCCCAACTTTTGCTGCCAGTGCTGGGGTGCTCTCCTGTCCCTCGCCCACTGGAATTATGAGCCGGCAAAGGAGAGACTGAGCTCGGTGTCTGCGGCGGTCCAGGGACTCGGGTCTGCGGCTGCGCCCCTCTCCTCCAGTATACGGCCAGGCTTCCGCCGGTAAGCGGGTCCCGGCGTTGCAGTGGCGGAGCACTCACTATAACAATGGTCCGGGCTGCAGAAAATGGCCAGCCTCGGCCATTACGCTCCTAACGCAGTGCTTCGCTCTCTCTCTTCCTGGATGGTCACATGACACATCCGAGGGGTCTCCAATCACCGCTCAAGCCACTGTGAGGCATGCCTCACTTGGCTCTATTTTAACAGGTGTGATTGGGCTTCTGTGTAAACCTGCCTCACTCTATAGGCAGCGCTGCAGCAGTCCCCATCTATGAGACGTGAGGCAGAGCTTTTGCTGCCTCATGTCTAGTTTCCCACTGTAGTTCCACAGAGACCCTAAAATCTGAAGAGTACTAACTATACAAATGATTACTTTAATACAAAGAAGATGATTATTTGTTATAAATATCTTCTTTGTATTATTTTAATCATTTTATAGTAAAAACTCTTGGGAATGACAGGGAGTATGACCGGGGAGGCACTGCCTCCCCTGCCTCCCCTGACTGCACGTCCCTGTTTAATACGTAGGGGAGGGGTGGATAGTGGAGTGGGCTTAATATTCATCATTTTCTGGTGGGAGGGCAGCTTGCTTGACTGCAGATTTCTCAAGTTCCTGAAAATAGATTTCTTAACTTTGAAAGGGATAAAAAACTAGAGAGTCCCATTTTTCAGGAGGTACTGGGGTCATGGGGATCAGAGTTCCGAAGCCAGAGCAATCCACTGATGAAAATATAAAACTGCATATTAGGTGTGTGGATCTAGAGCAGGTACCAGTGTTTGAAGGCTGATATCTCTAGTTCTGGGCACAGTAGATATGAGCTGCCAGTGTCCACCAAAAGGGGAGAGTCCCAGCTTTTGGATTATACCCTCACAAAAACTCTTAAGTCAGACAGAACCCGAGATATCTAGCTGGGAAGAGCAATTAACAGGCTTGGATGGGGACCACTGCTTTGAAGATGGATATCTCCAATTCCCCAAGACCGATTTTCAAAAATCTGGTACCCCTTGAATTTGTATTGTTGTGTAATTGAAAGTGTTTTAACTTATTGCATAACTGTTTGGTACCGTAATTGTACCACAGTGGATCGTAAGCTGTTGGAACGAGTGGTTAGGACAGCAGGGAATATTATTGGCAATGAATTGCCCACAGTAGAGGAGGTTTATATTAAGTATAGTATGAGAAAAGGAAATAGCCTCTTAAAGGATTGTGCACATCCATGCCACAGTCTGTTTGCTCTACTACCCTCGAATAAGCGTTTCCGCTGTATTAAATCCAGAACCTAACCGATCAGAAACAGTTTTTTTCCTTCAGTTATAGTAAGGATGAACCTGACTGGGGCGTTCTAATATCTATTCTGTTCTGACTGATATGCATATATGGTTGCTTTGGAGGGAATTTCATTTTTCTGTACAATATTCTATTGTTTGATCAATGACAAATAAAGTATTTATCTTATCTATCTTATTTATAATATTCAACACAGATTTTCTTCTCCCCTTTTTGAATAAGTCATGGAAGAGCACAATGGAGACTTTTCACAGATAGCACATTTTTAATACACTTTCTTGATTTTCTCTAACACTACTTTACTATTAAACATTTAATTTTCACTTTTTAAAAAAAATCCCTTTTATTAGAATACCAATAAAGGCTACATTTTAATTATTGTGAATTATTCTGTGCACTGCAGATTTGGCATTTATTTTCTTCTCTTGAACTTGTGAAATTATTCCTATACAGCCACCCCTATTCTATCAGTTCTACTGAATCGTATATGTTGAATCCCTATGTGCATTTTTGTCCAGTGTTATATGTTTTGAATTAAAAGTGAAAAAATATGTATTATGCTATGGGGGTTTTTTTTTTTCTTACATGAAATGAAAAATTGCTGAGACACTGCTGAAAATTCACTTGAGACTTTTGCACCTGGGATATTGTGAAAAGAAACTGTGGATAAAGTACATTAAACTAATTCAGAACTATTGGACGGTAACATTAGCGCCGGTGCAGGGGTCATCCGCCACATTTGTTTTCTCTGTCACTGTGGAACACCCTATTGAAAGCAAATTCAATAGCTTTACTCTTCTTTCATCTGGAAATCCATTCCATCCCTGGTACTCTCACCCATTGGTTCACTACCTTGGGTACAAGGTTGGGCAGTAGATACTAAACGGAATAAGGCGGCTTCTTGTTACTTTATTTCCTTCTCCACTCTTTACACCAAGCAGGACGGTATGATCATTGTTAACCCACAGCAGGACTTTTTCAGGTATTCAAATACAGTGGTAGCTGCCCAATCACTCTGGCAATGCTTATCACAGCAAACATAAAGGAGGGTGCATTTTCCCCCCTGGTATCCCCCTGCACACCAACTAATACTTGTAACAATATTTGAAAACTAAAATATATAATTTTCACTGCGCTTGTGTGAATTTTAGCAGCTTCTGTAACAATAAACAATACTGACTCTAAAAGATAGAAGCGCTTGTGATTTGTTTAAGAAATGCTCATACCTAAAAAAGAAAACTGTTAGTTATAATGAATACAGCTCTTTTGGGTGCTATGTGGAGGTATTTTGTAGTTTTTTTTTAATTGCTGGGGGTTCCGTATTGGTAATCCAGGTTATTACTGGCCAGTGATTAGCTGTCCCTAGCTCTCCCTACCTTCTGTGAGACGCCAATCGCGGCTCACTAGTGGCGTCCCGGCTCTGGTTCCCTCCTGCAATGAGTTGCGGTGTCCGTTCGTTTTGAGATCGGCGCTTGGTGATGACGTCAGATACCGCTTCCGCTTCTCCTGCCTCCGTCTCTCTCCTAGAGAGACGGAGGCAGGAGAAGCGGAAGCGGTATCTGACGTCATCACCAAGCGCCGATCTCAAAACGAACGGACACCGCAACTCATTGCAGGAGGGAACCAGAGCCGGGACGCCACTAGTGAGCCGCGATTGGCGGCTCACAGAAGGTAGGGAGAGCTAGGGACAGCTAATCACTGGCCAGTAATAACCTGGATTACCAATACGGAACCCCCAGCAATTAAAAAAAAACCTACAAAATACCTTCACATAGCACCCAAAAGAGCTGTATTCATTATAACTAACAGTTTTCTTTTTTAGGTATGAGCATTTCTTAAACAAATCACAAGCGCTTCTATCTTTTAGAGTCAATATTTGAAAACTATATGGTGATAGAATTTCAGAGATATTTATTACATATTTTTGCAAACATAGTATATGCTGCCGAGTCTCTTCACGGCTTCTCTGATTAATTGTCTCTAGTAAGGCCTCATGATAAAGATCCATACAGAAATACATCCAGATTGAGAGCTAGCTTACTTTAGGAGACACCCCTGGGATCTCCCATTAGCACCACAGGGACCAGCATGCCTTCCAAATGCTAATCCCATATAATGCCTTCTCACACATGCAAACAAATACAGTGGTAGCTGCTCTGTCAATACTTATCAGGTGCATGTATTTGCAAATATCTGTAACAAATATCTGAAATTCCATCATCAAATAGTTTTCAAAAATTGTGGGGAATGTACCCTCCTTTCTGTTTGCTTTTTCAGGTATTACCAGGATTGTTGTCCTTTGGGAGACCCACTCTATTAGTTATTTAACCTTAATATAGATTTATTCAACAAGTCCTCATACCCACAATTCACCAGATTGTGATCATATTCCACTGTGATTACATCTGTAAGTACTTATTTCATCTTTTCACAATTTTCACTTCATTAATACAGTCTATTACTAATGTGATTTGCAGGATACTCACCTATCCAAAATTATTGCAATCAAAGTCTAGCTGTGACATACTCACATATTTTCACATACTCTTTTTTGGATGGATATGTATTGTGTATTGCTTTACTGGTTTTATGTGATGGTTAATACTTGATTTTAACGTATATAAAAAATAAAAAAAATACATTATTTTATAACTGTCTGAAAAATGTATTTGTAAGAGTGCCCCAATACCAGAGTCACAATTCCGGAAGGTTAGGCAAGCATGTGTATAATGTATATAACATTACATTCGTTTAGTTAGGTATTAGAAAATGCTATTTTCAGATGGAGGAAAAATAGATTGTGCTGGAGATTGGACAGGATACTAGACTTCATTAATTTTATTTTACTACCTAAGTTGAGTAGTTGAATTCAGGAAATAGTAAATTCTGAAGGTATGAGGGCTTTGTAAATAATGTTTTTTTTTCCCCCAGGAGAGGATAATGTTTCCTTAGGTCAAGACTAAGGTCAGTACAGGGTCACAGGGAGGAAGCTAAAAGTGGCCTGTGTGTAAATCAGGTATGCCAGTCTCAGAGTATACTGCCAACAAAGCTCTGCACAGCACAAAAGTCTATGAATACAGTGATCAAAAGTGCAATAGGACAAATAACATGGCTACAGTGTGCTGTATGTGGCACATTAGTTTTGTAAAGCATGTGCTAATATCTCAAAGAAAATCAATGCTATACATATACTATGTGTTCCCATGCCCCATGATCACTGTGACTATATAATTGATACCACATTTTATGGATGAATTATACTGAAAGTGTCCAGAGGGCATTTAACATTAGTGTGGAATGCCAGGAAGGGTATCACTGTTCTGGAAATTATGCTAATACATTTCTATAAACTGACATTGAGTATAGTAAAATGAGAAAAAAAATAGTTTCCATGAATGGAGATTTTTTATTTTTTTATTTTAGTCTACAGTATTTGTAGGGTCTACAATAATGTATTAAATATGTTTATGTTTTGCCTTATGGCCATACAATGATTTAAGTGGTAACTATACTGTCTTTGACACTGAGTGATTAGTCATTTGAGTAATAATAAGTAGACTTTTCATGACTTGAGTGTATGATCCTATGTCAGTTTCAGGTCATTCATTTCCACCTCACATGCTTTGATCGCTGCTAAACTATTCTGACATCCAATTTTATGACCAACTTGCATTTCTTCATAAATAGATCCATTCAATTTGTCAGCTGTCTGTAACCTTCTTGTGAACCCCTGTCCAGTTTCTCACTGTACATGGTACAAATATGCCCCTTCTATGTTTTATGTTATGTATTTCATAGGCACTACATTCATATATACTAGGAAACAGAATTATGTCTCTGCAGAGTCATAGACTTTAAGTACCTTAATAGTTTTGGTCTATGGAACAACCCTAAAAGTTACATTATACAAAAAGAATGGGCTACTTCTTGCTAAGTGAAACAGACAGGGACATATCTGAAATACATTTAATTAGAATGTCACTGCTTATTAGAGAGCACTTAGTGTTGTATGAGTGGATTTGGAAGGGGTTTGAGTAGAAACTGCAATATTTTTCCATTGGAAATGTTAGCGGGTATGCCCATGCATAGTGGATATAGTCATATTTCAGGCTGTCCCAAAATTCATGAAATGCAGCCTCTCAATTTTATGGGAACCAATTACATCACTGAAATGCAGTCTATCATTTTCTCTGTAACAAAAACAACACTGGGAGGTCTGGCTGTAAGTTCAATAGGACTACTAACATCACTGAGAGATTTTTGTTTTTCCTCTGGCCATAAAAACATTGGAACCTAGTGTCAATGTTAACAGTGAGGCAGAAATAACAGAGACAGAGAGGACTGTGCTTTTTCCGGAAAAAGCAGAAACCCTACTGAGAGCCCAATCCCTTCATTAGGAACCAGTGGCTTAAATGAGAGCATATTCTATCATTCACTAGGGACCAGTGACATTACTGAGACAATAGTCTATCATTCACTAGGAACCATTATTTCTGCTCTTGACTCTGTTGCTCCAGTGGGTTGGGATTTGTGAGACACACAACTTGGCACAAGGGGATGCAGCCTATGGGATCACTGATCCAATTGGATTCACCACTATCCAAAACAATATTCGAGCATAAAAGTATGGGGGTGGAATCAGTGTATCACCTTTGGCGCTAGGGGGAAAAACTGAAATGATCTAAACACAAATCCTAAAATGTGGATTACTTTCCTAAATAATTCTTAGTGGTGCGGTGTATAATGGTAGAACTTTATTGTACTGCGTACCCCCACTCACGAAGTTCAGGGGTATGCAGCACACATCAAGGTTTCTTTTCTCTGCCTCGGTGGGAACAATGTGTAGGTTCCATAAACCAAATGTTAAGACAATCAATAGACTGGGTGTCGTACCCCAACTCACACGATGCTAGAAGTGTTGACTCTCATCAAAGTTTCTTTTACTGTTATCCAAAGTCTCTCGCCTGGATCTTGATACACTTTTAGATCCCTTGGTCGTCTCATACATCAAACCGAAACAAAGAAAAGAGGCCAATGTGTAATATTACCTTTGACTGTTATTCCATAGAAAGCTAATTTTTGTTAGTACATTCGTACCCCACTCACGCAAAAGTTTCGTACAACACTCTTATAAAGGTTTCTTTATAGAGTAATCCTGTCCGTGGATAACTTCTCAAGCCCAATATCCCCAAAAGGTAATTGCGTACGCCCGACTCACACAGTCATCAAATGGATAATTCCTATCAAGGTTTCTTTAAGTGGTCATAAGATTTGTGGGCGTACCCCAACTCACAGGCAAGTAGGTCAAGTGAATCCTGTAATGGTTTCTTAGCTGTACTCCCGTTTGGCAATCAATGGTGGTCAATACAAATGGACACTTGATCTCAAAAAATTTACAATAATTTATTCGTTCACAGATTATCTTTAAAATATCCACTGTAAAAAACCAGACCTCACATCCACAGAAAAGGTCTCAAGAAAAGTACAATCATAAAACACTAAAAAATCCAAAAAATAAAACTTTTGCCCACAAATCTTATGACCACTTAAAGAAACCTTGATAGGAGTTATCCATTTCATTACTGTGTGAGTCGGGGGTACACAATTACCTTTTGATCGTTTTACCGTTTGATGTATGAGATGACCAAAGGATCTAAAAGTGTATCAAGATCCAGGCAAGAGACTTTGGATAACAGTAAAAGAAACCTTGATGAGAGTCAACACTTCTAACATCGTGTGAATTGGGGTACGACTCACAGTCTTTTGATTGTCTTAACATTTGGTTTACTGAACCTAGATATTGTTCCCACCGAGGCAGAGAAAATAAACCTTGATGTGTGCTGCATACCCCTGAACTACGTGAGTGGGGGTACGCAGTACAATAAAGTTCTACCATTATACACCGCACCTCTGTTGCTCCAGTGTCCACTATTGACCTTCGCAGATCAACGCCTCAAACCTGGCATTCTAAATGCACCAGATATCTGCAACGGTTCATGAACCACCGAGCGACAGTGGAGGAAATCACACTCTAAGGCAGGCTTCCTCCATTTTAAATGTATGCTCTCATGAAACAATACTGCCCTTTCCCTTCCTAAACTGTCATATTTCAATAACCTTATCTCCTCTCTGTCTTCAAACACCCGGTATATCTATCCACTTTCAACTCCCACATCTGTCCACCCCCGTCTCGACTCCACTCCTCACAGTCTGCTCTTAACTTTGCCACTTCACATTCACAGTTGACTGCATACGCCCGGATATCACATCCCATGAGACCCGCAGCATCCCATCCCTCCTTTCCCTCAACACTTACACCCATCCATCTTACCAACTCTGACTTTTTCTTTCCCTGTATCTGGAGATGAAGTCATGGCCATCATCTGGTCCTTCCCCTTCCACCTCCCCACTTGACCCTATCCCCTCCTGCCTCATCCCCTACCTTGCTTCTTCTGCCTGTTTCCATCTTACCCACCTCCTGAATCTCTCCCTCTCATCAAGCACTGCCCCCTCTGCCTTCAAACATGCCCTTGTCTCCTCCATTGTTAAAAACCTACTCTTGATCCTAACACTCTCCAACTATTGATCCATCTCTCACCTCTCTTTTGCCTCCAAACTCCTTGAGCGTAATATTTACAACCACCTTACACCTTTCTTACCTCTTCTTCTCTACTTGACCAATGTCAGTATGGCTTCCATCCTCTCCTCTCCACTGAAACTGCCCTCATATAAGTAAGCAGTAATGTCTATGCTGCCAAATCCAAGGGCGACTACTCTCTGCTCATTCTCCTTGACCCTCCTGCTGCTTTTGACACTGTGGATGACCCTTGCCTCTTGCAAATCCTTCACTCCCTTAGACTGAACTGATCATCTTCCCATAACCTCCCCTCCCACAAGTGTATTATTTATTGATTATGAAAGAAAGAAATAATTTCCAGCGCTTCACTTTGTATAAACCTAATAAAAACTGTTATAGACAGATCTTTATAGATATATTCTGTTTATTGTTAACATAAATTATAGACACTTTGACAATTGAAAATAGTAATATAAAATGTTTCTCCACTTATAAGCATTTTAAACGAATAAAAATAGTATTATAAAATGTTTTTCCACTTGCGATCACAAGAATGCATTTACTTGTAGGAGTATTTGGTGCATATTAAACACATATGGACGATACACATACACATACACAAACAAACATTAAACATATATATTTGTGGTAACTGTTTCTAATTTCAGAGGGAGTTGACACACTATTGTAGCGGTTTACTCTACTCCCCTGTGTTCTGTATTATTTCCTCTTTTAAAATGTCACTTTGTGTCGATTTGATTTGATATCCTACGAGGTTGCAGTCTATTGGTAAGCGGGTTTAATTGATATGTCCCGTATTAGTCAAATGACCGATCCAAATTGCAGCTCCGCAATTGCAAATGATTATAGTCTGCCGGCAGACTTAGACGTTCGCTTACCGCGTCGTCCTCCTCCTTGGTCCTGGGCTCCCCGTTTGCGGTGTCCGGCGTTCGGTGAGGACTTGCGGGCTCGGCGGTGGTCCGTGCTCTCTACAATCTACGCGTTTCGCCTGTCCAGGCTTCGTCAGGATAGTCGAGATAGTCAATAGCATTGCGGGCTGCTTTTTATTTCTGATGCGGTCCGTCCTTAATTGGCAAAGCTGTCTTGAATAATTGATTTATTTTATCAGTGTGTGTTTGTTGTTCATTGAACAAATTGTTCCTTGATGAGATGAATCTCTTGTTTTGTTTTTATCATTTTCTTTGATGTTTTTGGCAGTTCATCAAAGTATTCCGGGGATAATTAATTAATTTGTTTCCATCAGTGTCTTTGATGTTTGGCACTGTTGCTAAATATTCTAGGAATAGTTAATTTGTTCCAATTATATCAATTAGATGTGAATGATTCAATCAATTTTGCTAAATAGTCTATTAGTTACCACAATTAATTTCATTTTACAAAGACATGATAACATTTAGATTTACATATAACATAAATGTATTGTCGGTGTGGGTCTTGTTATTTAAATATCTGTTTTATAAGTATACTAAAATGACCTGTGCATTGCATAATTATTTGTTATAACCACAAAAATCACAATAAAAAATATGAATTATGAATTCAATATTCTTGAATAAAAAATGGAAAGTTATGTAAAAATTAATTACTTAAAATTATTAGTGTAAAATAATAGACACATATATATAATTGATAAATATATATGTAAGAAGGATTAATATG
Source organism: Pseudophryne corroboree (assembly GCF_028390025.1). NCBI lineage: Eukaryota > Metazoa > Chordata > Amphibia > Anura > Myobatrachidae > Pseudophryne > Pseudophryne corroboree. Next base: position 674,020,372 of record NC_086448.1, read on the forward strand.
TTGTTGGAGATTGCAATTTTATTCTTGTTTTTATTATTATTTTTGTCAGATGACGTTTCTATCTTTAGGGCATTTGTCTTAGTCTTTGAGAAAGGGTTTCAGTTCGAAATCTAAATTGAGTCCATTTGGGTTTAAGGTGTCCAGTTCATAAATAAGTTTAGTTTCTTCTTTTAACAGCAGATCTTCTACATTTCCTCCTCTCCATGGTCGTTTGACTTGTTTTAATCCTACAAATTGTATTTGTGTAGGGTCTCCTCCATGGTATTTTAAAAAATGCGCTGGGACACTGTGGTCTTCTTTTTTGTTTTTAATGTTGCATAGATGTTCGTTTATCCTTGTGGTTAGTTTTCTTGAGGTTTTCCCTATATATTGAAGTCCACATGGGCAGAATAGTAAATAGATTACCCCTTTCGTATGGCATGTGATTTTTTCTCTGATCTTATAGACCTTTTTATTTGAGTAGGCTGTGATTGTTGTTATTGCTTTGTTAGATTTGATGTTTATTTTTTTGCATGCTGCACATGTTCTGCAATGGTAGAAACCTCCAGCGTTGTCATTCAACCATGTCCCTGGGTTCTTTTCCTTATTTGAATTCGTCATGTAGCTTCTTACCAGACTTGTTTTTATTGTTGGGGGTCTTCTGTAGATAATCCTCGGTTTTTTTGGTAGTATCTCCTTTAGATCTTCATCAGTTTGGAGAATGTGCCAATGCTTTTTTAAAGATTTGCTCCGTCTAGAGTATTCTGTTATGAAATTTATGTTCTGTTTTTGTTTTTCTGTTTTTTCTTCCTTGTTAGTATGAACAACAAACACACACTGATAAAATAAATCAATTATTCAAGACAGCTTTGCCAATTAAGGACGGACCGCATCAGAAATAAAAAGCAGCCCGCAATGCTATTGACTTTCTCGACTATCCTGACGAAGCCTGGACAGGCGAAACGCGTAGATTGTAGAGAGCACGGACCACCGCCGAGCCCGCAAGTCCTCACCGAACGCCGGACACCGCAAACGGGGAGCCCAGGACCAAGGAGGAGGACGACGCGGTAAGCGAACGTCTAAGTCTGCCGGCAGACTATAATCATTTGCAATTGTGGAGCTGCAATTTGGATCGGTCATTTGACTAATACGGGACATATCAATTAAACCCGCTTACCAATAGACTGCAACCTCGTAGGATATCAAATCAAATCGACACAAAGTGACATTTTAAAAGAGGAAATAATACAGAACACAGGGGAGTAGAGTAAACCGCTACAATAGTGTGTCAACTCCCTCTGAAATTAGAAACAGTTACCACAAATATATATGTTTAATGTTTGTTTGTGTATGTGTATGTGTATCGTCCATATGTGTTTAATATGCACCAAATACTCCTACAAGTAAATGCATTCTTGTGATCGCAAGTGGAAAAACATTTTATAATACTATTTTTATTCGTTTAAAATGCTTATAAGTGGAGAAACATTTTATATTACTATTTTCAATTGTCAAAGTGTCTATAATTTATGTTAACAATAAACAGAATATATCTATAAAGATCTGTCTATAACAGTTTTTATTAGGTTTATACAAAGTGAAGCGCTGGAAATTATTTCTTTCTTTCATAGTGCATATACCGTTTTGGGGAAGGAGTACCCCTAACAACCCCATATTTCCAATAGCAGCTACTTTGTATCCAATACCTTTAAAGAGTTGAGCGCAGCTTGCCACCACCCAAACTTTGCTGTTCTTTTTACTAAAAAATACTCCAGGCAAGCAGCAGCTAACTCATTACTATTTACTTATATTAATACTACCATTATTATTTTACTTTTACCTTTTATAAATATATAATTAAAACAAATTGAAAAAAAAGATGAATAGGGAAGAAAGACTTAGAAACCTGGGGACCCTTTTCAATGACGAAGAAATACAAAGCACACCAAAAATGAATAATCCAAATGAAGAAAATTTTTGTGACCTATATCTAAGATATGAAAAATTAGAAGTACTAGAAATAAAACAATGGTGGGAAAGTGCGACTCTATCCAAATATATAGAAAATAAAATGATCCCAAGAGGTCTAAGGATCATAAAGAAACCATCATTCAGTAGTAAAAATAAAGATTTTTTAGTTCAATGGAATGAAACATTGGACTCCTGCTCCTTTAAACTAATGGCTCTGATCATAAAAGATAGAGAAGATTCAGAAAGAGAAAGGAAACAAGAAATAGAAAGAATAAAAAAGACCTTAAAACCATTGGAACATCTAGAAGATTACAAAAACCTCCAGATTTGGACGAAAAGTAAATTAAGAAAGATAGAAGAAGATGTGGTTGAACAGAAAAAGAAGAAATACCACAGGGATATGGCAGATTACAAAAATGACTACAGGAATTGGCAACCAATAAAATCTCAAGATAACATAAGAAGAGAAAGGACATGGCAAGAAAAAATGCCAGAAAGAAGACAAAGAAGATCTGAAGACTACAGAACAAAACAGTACGCATCTAGGGATGTCTCTAGAAATCAAAACCATAGACAACTATATACAGAAACGTATCCCAACACAAGAACCAGAAGGGATCCTAGAGAAAATAGAGAAGAATGGAATAAATACTCCACATTGGAAAGAAGACCTGAAAGGGACAGAAACTCAGACAAAAGAAGACCCCTGGATGAGGACAGAATCAGAGAAATCTACAAACAAGGCCAAGAATTCAGCCAAAGCCAAATGGATATATCAGCCAGAACACTGATGGAACGTATAAAAGAAAAAGCAGAAAAAGAAAAACATAGAATAATACCAGTCGAATCAGATACAGAAATTGACGACGCAGATGAATATCTAGATGCTTTTTTAGAGCTAGTACAGAAGAACTGCTCCTTCTCCAATACAGGGGCCATACCGAAGAAAACAGCAAGTTCAATGGAGAATCAGGAAAGGAAAAAAAGAAGAAGAAAAGGAAGCGAAACCAGCGAGGAACACGAGGAGGCACAAAAATTAAATCAAAAAAAGAAAAAGAAAGGAGGAAGAAAATAATACCACCAGGAATATACAACCTCAGCCAACACAAACTGACAAATGCAGAAACAAAAATCCTCACAAAAGGCCTAAAATTTGCACCAACCAATGACATAAAAGAATTTGAGACGTTCATCGATCTGGAAAAATTCATGAGAAAATTAACTATAAAAAAATTCTTCCATAGGAAAGAAAAGGAAAGATCTGAGACAGACATACCTCAAGAGACCCTGGAAGAAGATATTTTCAAACATACAAATTTAAAGGAAAAATCTACCTTCTACCCTCAACACCTAAAAGGTTCCCAACTGGTGACTTTTCAAAAATTAGTTGAAAGAGACCTGAAAAAGATGAAAGAAGCAAGAGTCTGCACATATAAAAGACGTAAGGACGTGAAAAACAATCTAACAGCTGAAGAGAAGAAGGCACTAAACTCACTAACAAAAAATAAAGAAATTGTCATAAAACAAGCCGATAAAGGCGGTGGAATATGTATTATGGATAAGGACAAATATACTGCCGAAGGCAAGAAACTACTGAGCGACCCACTAACCTATAAAATTTAAAAAAAAGATCCAACCAACCAGTATAAGCTAGATCTAATTGAACTTCTGAAAATCGGTCAGGAGAAAAAGATCCTGACAGATAAAGAATATGAATATCTTTATCCAAAATATCCAAAGATTCCGGTATTTTACCATCTTCCGAAGTTACACAAGAACCAGCAAGAACCACCGGGAAGACCGATAGTATCTGGGATTGGATCTTTGACAGCTAAATTATCAGGATATATAGACCAGCTATTGCAACCAATTGTAATACAACAACGTGGTCACCTCAAGGACACCACACAGGTACTAAATATACTTCAAGAACTAGAGTGGAAAGATACTTATTGTATGGCAACATGCGACATTAAATCTCTCTATACATGCATAGAGCACCAACAAGGATGTAATAATATCAAAAAAATCCTAGAAGAAGATTCCACAATACACCACGAACAAATAAAGTTCATAGTGGACGGAATAAGATTCATTCTGAAACATAACTATTTCTGGTTTGAGGATAATTTCTACAGCCAAGAGAGGGGGACCGCGATGGGTACGAAATTCGCTCCGGCGTATGCAAACCTATTCCTGTCACAGTGGGAGAAAGAACGGATATGGAAAAATAACAACTACGAGAAAAATCTAATACTGTGGGCCAGATATATAGATGACGTGCTGATTATCTGGGACGGTGAAGTAAAAAGTCTAGAAGAATTCATCAACACTATAAACAACAACAGCGAGAATCTGGAGTTTACCAGTGAAATCAGTAGAAGCACCATAAATTTCCTGGATCTAACCATCTATATAGAAGAAGGTAAAATAGAAACTAAGAATTACACCAAACCAGTGGATTGCAATAACTATCTGGACGCAAGGAGCAACCACCATCCCAACTGGTTGTCGAATATCCCCAGAGGCCAATTACGCAGGGTAAAGAGGAACTGTTCAAAGATAATCGAATATGAGAAACAATCCGATATTCTAATAAAAAACTTTGAAGAAAAACATTATGATAAAGAGAAAATCAAGAAGGATAAGCAATACATAGACACTCTAAAAAGAAATCAACTTCTAAAATACAATACTAACAAGGAAGAAAAAACAGAAAAACAAAAACAGAACATAAATTTCATAACAGAATACTCTAGACGGAGCAAATCTCTAGAAACCATTTTAAAAAAGCATTGGCACATTCTCCAAACTGATGAAGATCTAAAGGAGATACTACCAAAAAAACCGAGGATTATCTACAGAAGACCCCCAACAATAAAAACAAGTCTGGTAAGAAGCTACATGACGAATTCAAATAAGGAAAAGAACCCAGGGACATGGTTGAATGACAACGCTGGAGGTTTCTACCATTGCAGAACATGTGCAGCATGCAAAAAAATAAACATCAAATCTAACAAAGCAATAACAACAATCACAGCCTACTCAAATAAAAAGGTCTATAAGATCAGAGAAAAAAATCACATGCCATACGAAAGGGGTAATCTATTTACTATTCTGCCCATGTGGACTTCAATATATAGGGAAAACCTCAAGAAAACTAACCACAAGGATAAACGAACATCTATGCAACATTAAAAACAAAAAAGAAGACCACAGTGTCCCAGCGCATTTTTTAAAATACCATGGAGGAGACCCTACACAAATACAATTTGTAGGATTAAAACAAGTCAAACGACCATGGAGAGGAGGAAATGTAGAAGATCTGCTGTTAAAAGAAGAAACTAAACTTATTTATGAACTGGACACCTTAAACCCAAATGGACTCAATTTAGATTTCGAACTGAAACCCTTTCTCAAAGACTAAGACAAATGCCCTAAAGATAGAAACGTCATCTGACAAAAATAATAATAAAAACAAGAATAAAATTGCAATCTCCAACAACATATTAATCCTTCTTACATATATATTTATCAATTATATATATGTGTCTATTATTTTACACTAATAATTTTAAGTAATTAATTTTTACATAACTTTCCATTTTTTATTCAAGAATATTGAATTCATAATTCATATTTTTTATTGTGATTTTTGTGGTTATAACAAATAATTATGCAACGCACAGGTCATTTTAGTATACTTATAAAACAGATATTTAAATAACAAGACCCACACCGACAATACATTTATGTTATATGTAAATCTAAATGTTATCATGTCTTTGTAAAATGAAATTAATTGTGGTAACTAATAGACTATTTAGCAAAATTGATTGAATCATTCACATCTAATTGATATAATTGGAACAAATTAACTATTCCTAGAATATTTAGCAACAGTGCCAAACATCAAAGACACTGATGGAAACAAATTAATTAATTATCCCCGGAATACTTTGATGAACTGCCAAAAACATCAAAGAAAATGATAAAAACAAAACAAGAGATTCATCTCATCAAGGAACAATTTGTTCAATGAACAACAAACACACACTGATAAAATAAATCAATTATTCAAGACAGCTTTGCCAATTAAGGACGGACCGCATCAGAAATAAAAAGCAGCCCGCAATGCTATTGACTATCTCGACTATCCTGACGAAGCCTGGACAGGCGAAACGCGTAGATTGTAGAGAGCACGGACCACCGCCGAGCCCGCAAGTCCTCACCGAACGCCGGACACCGCAAACGGGGAGCCCAGGACCAAGGAGGAGGACGACGCGGTAAGCGAACGTCTAAGTCTGCCGGCAGACTATAATCATTTGCAATTGCGGAGCTGCAATTTGGATCGGTCATTTGACTAATACGGGACATATCAATTAAACCCGCTTACCAATAGACTGCAACCTCGTAGGATATCAAATCAAATCGACACAAAGTGACATTTTAAAAGAGGAAATAATACAGAACACAGGGGAGTAGAGTAAACCGCTACAATAGTGTGTCAACTCCCTCTGAAATTAGAAACAGTTACCACAAATATATATGTTTAATGTTTGTTTGTGTATGTGTATGTGTATCGTCCATATGTGTTTAATATGCACCAAATACTCCTACAAGTAAATGCATTCTTGTGATCGCAAGTGGAAAAACATTTTATAATACTATTTTTATTCGTTTAAAATGCTTATAAGTGGAGAAACATTTTATATTACTATTTTCAATTGTCAAAGTGTCTATAATTTATGTTAACAATAAACAGAATATATCTATAAAGATCTGTCTATAACAGTTTTTATTAGGTTTATACAAAGTGAAGCGCTGGAAATTATTTCTTTCTTTCATAGTGCATATACCGTTTTGGGGAAGGAGTACCCCTAACAACCCCATATTTCCAATAGCAGCTACTTTGTATCCAATACCTTTAAAGAGTTGAGCGCAGCTTGCCACCACCCAAACTTTGCTATTATTTATTGATGACTCAACTATCTCTAGCCCGCAAGTGCGCTTTTTCTGAGTTATTCTTCACAACTCCCTCTCCTTATAACCACACATTCAGTACCTTTTGCAGTCCTGAATTTTCCATCTCAAAAATATTTCCATGATCAGACACTTTCCTACCCTCTCTCATTAAGTCCCTCATCAACTCACTGGTAATCTCCAGATTGGTCTACTGTAATCTCCTATTTGGCCTCCCTGACTACCGTCTCTGTCCACTCCAATCTGTCCTCAATGCTGCTGCCCATCTCAACTACTCCTCCAAACATACTACGTCTGCCTCCCCTCTCTTACAAGCCCTACAATGGCTTCCCCTTCCTCCCTTCGAAGGCACAAAATCCCTTGGTTTTATGCCATCCTAATACTTATTTCAGTGTCATCTGCTGATACAGATATCTTTATATACCTGTACTTGTCCTATATTGTCCTGAACTGTAAGTCACTGTTTTCTTGATTTGCTTTGTTTGATTTGTTTATGTGCTCAGTAACTGGTTGCTGCTGATCCCTTGTGGTGCTATATAAATAAAGGATAATAATAATAATAATAATCATCTAATTCAGGCTTCTCGTACTGACTTACAAAGCCCTCACCAAATCCTCTCTCGTTTAAAATCTCTGACTTTTATCTCCCTTCACACTCTTACCCGCCCACTTCTCTCCACAAATGCATGTCACCTTTCTTGTCTACTGATTACTTCCTCCCACTCCCACCTCCATTATTTTGCACATGCTACTCCCTATTTCTGGAATTCTCTGCCTCGCCCTATCAGACTCTCCAACTCTCTACAATAGGCTCTTAAGACCCACTTCTTCATCAAACCCAGCCATCTCTCAATCTAACCCTCTGTTCCACGCTCCCTGTCTACCCCATCTGTGTCACCCCTGTCATTCTGCCCCTCCCCTCCAGAATGTAAGCTCTCACGAACAAGACCCTCTCCCCTCATGTGCTTTTCCTTCTCTTATTAGACTATATTCTACTCTATACAATGGCACCCTTGGTTTCTGCCACCATGATACGTTTTTCAGTGCTATGACCGCTGATGCACAAATGTGTATATACCATGTGCTTGTCCTGCATTGCTACGGAACCTTTGTGGTGAAATAAAAATTTATAATAATAATAATAATAATAATAATAATAATAATAATAAAAACCAGTGACACCACTATGATTATAGTTTATCATAAGCTAGGATACAGTGACATCACTGAGAACCAGTCTATCATTCACTAGCAAACAGTGACATCACTGTGAGTACAGTCTGTCATTCACTTGTAACCAGTGACATCACTGTGAGTACAGTCTGTCATTCACTTGTAACCAGTGACATCATTGAGAAAAAGTCTATTATTCACTAGCAATCAGTGACATCACTGAAAAAAACAGTCTATCCTTCACTAGGAACCAGTGACGTCACTATGACTACAGTCTATCATTCACTAGGAACCAATGAAATAAAAGAGAGTACATTCTATCACTCACTAAGAGCCAGTGACATCACTGAGAAATAAAATCTATAGTATATACAACTGGTATACGAATATCTTCCTTATCCTGTATGAATGAAAGTACCTACAGTAATATTATTTCTAAAATATGCTCACAAAATTATACAGTATATGATATATATACATAAGCCAATGTTGAAAATATTATCAGCTTTAGAGGTGTATCTACAATCAGAGGCGGCTAGCTAGTGCTGAGGATTGTCATAAGCATCATCAGTGTTTATTTATAACAGTCCGCAAGGATGCACAAGTGATCTCGCTACTGACAGGTGTGTGCTGACCCCTCTGCAGACTGTTTTGCTCCCTTTTATACTGTGAATTTTACTGAGGTATGTGCCCTAAACTCCCAGTGACTATTAAAGGAATATCTGCCCCTTTCTACGAGAGGTGCAGGGGTTAAAGTGGGCCTTAACAGGGCAGAGCTACATTCCGTTACTTATATTTGGAGGCGCAACGCATTCCGCCTCTGCTGGCCCACATTACCAAATCACAACACTACAGGCATTGCTGCAGCTGCCTGATTGAAGGTGACTAAAGTGATTGTGCTGCCCGCCGCCATGCCTCCAACATCAATAAATGTGGCGAGTGGGCAGTGCTAGATAGTGAGCAAAGAGCACCTCCCGTAGCCCAACCTCCCCCAATCCCCTCTCTGAGCATTGTCAGTAATGGCAATGTGACAACGCAGTGACATTACCGTTGTGTGTTTATCTTTGCTGCTGTGGGAAGAGGAGCTGCAGGCAGCCAGAGCGGAGAGAGACATCACAGGACCCACCCCGTAAAACAAGTCATTCCACCCATGACTTTATTTGAAGATCTAAGGTCTTTTAGTGATGTACTAGCTATTCTACCCGTTCTTCACACAGGAGTTTCTGATTTTCATGGGTGTAAATATAAATTTGGTAAATCTACAGAGCTGTAAATTTGAGAAATCTTAATGTAAGTAAATATTAATCCATGGTTCTTGGCGTTACCCGAGGAGCACCCGTAGCAGATACAGTAAAAAGTGACAGGACCATTTTTGTAGTTTATTAAATTCTACATACTGGAGGTGCAATCCAAATTTTGATTTAATTGCCCGTTTGGGCGTTATTGTTCACGCAATGCATGCCACGCATCGGTAATGTAGTCATTATGTCAACCCCCTTTTCTTCCCCTTAGGGGAGGTTTATTAAAATTCAAATTACATAGTTTTCCTATTTCCAACCTGAAGAATTCCTATGTTAAATTTCAGCTTCCTAACATATAGGGAAGTAAGAGAATTAGTGATGAGTCAGTGAGGGCTTTTAGATAGATTAGATAGATAGATAGATAGATAGATAGATAGATAGATTAGATTAGATAGGATAGATAGATTAGATAGATGGATAGATAGATAGATAGATATGTTATGGTAAGAACTTAGCATTGATAACGGTATTTCTCTTAAGTCAACAGGATAACAATGGGATATGATGAAGTGACAGCGGATTTGCACCAATCGATCAAAGCTTTCCGCCCTCCCAGCATGCAACGGGCTCGTCCATATATCCCCGCCTCCTGGCTCAGGCAAATTAGTTCTATTCCAAAGCTCAAGGCAGGAGCATCATAGATAGCACTAATCAGTCGATAAGAACACATGTGCACAACCTTCCGTACAAGAAGGAAGAGTTTAGTGAGTAAAAGAATCTTCAAATCAGGTCTGTCAGGGTGGGATCCCTGTGGATCATGTAGACTTGGGAGAAATACCGTTATCAATGGTACGTTCTTACCATAACGTATATTTCTCTGGCAGGGTCCACAGGTTATCCACAGGATAACAATGAGATTTCCCAAAGCAATTTAGTGGAGGGGACGCTCCTGATTGGACAGGAGAATCCTTCGCCCGAATTCAGCGTCATGAGAGGCAAAGGTATCCATGGCATAATGTCTAATGAATGTGTTAATGGAAGACCATGTGGCTGCCTTACATATCTGTTCTGCTGAAGCACCATGTTGTGCTGCCCATGATGGGCCTACCTTACGAGTAGAGTGAGCAGAGACATTAGCCGGAACAGGGAGATCAGCTTGAGAATATTCTTCTGAAATCGTCATCCGAAGCCATCTTGCCAGTGTCTGCGTATCAGCAGGCAATCCTCTCTTGTGAAATCCATAGAGAATAAAAAGAGAATCTGTCTTTCTGATGGCACTGGTACGATCCACGTAGATCCTTAATACACGGATCACATCCAGCAATGCATCTCTCGCAGAAAGGCCCGGTACCTGGAAAGCCGGGACTACAATTTCTTCATTAAGGTGGAATTTAGACACCACCTTCGGAAGATACCCAGATCTAGTTCTGAGAACTGCTTTATCTGGATAAAAAAAATCAGAAATGGGGAACGACATGATAATGCCTTGAAGGGCTTTCTGGACTAGACTTAAGTTCCACAGCACTGTAGGAGGAACAGAAAGAGGTTGAATGTGCAGCATTCCCTGGAAAAAAGTACGCACATCCTGTAAGTTGGAAATTTTCTTTTGGAACCATAGTCAATGCTGACACTTGCACCCTCAAGGAAGCCACCTTCAATCCTTTATCCATTCTTGCCTGAAGGAATGCTAAGACACTGGAAACTCTGAAAGACTTAAGGTCCATTTTCTGTTCACTGCACCACTGAATATAGGTTTGCCATATTTGGTGATAAATGCGGGCTGAGGAAGGTTTCCTTGCTCTGAGCATAGTTTGAATTACCTGTTGTGAGAATCCTCTTATTTATTTATTAAGTTTATTATATAGCGCAGCAAATTTCGTTGCACTTTACAATTGGAAATAACAATGATATAACAAAACTGGGTAATAACAAACAGTCATAGAGGTAGGAAAGCCCTGCTTGCAAGCTTACAATCTATAGAGAAATAGGCATGTATATACAAGGAAAGGTGCTATCTATTGCATAGTTTTCCGCCAGATTGCAAAGGTTCTTGGTGGGCTGTATGATATGGTCATACAGCAATGATGAACCAGGTTCAAGAGGAAGGGAAAGTGAAGAATCAGAAGACATGTGAGGATATGTGTGGACTGTGCAGAATGGATGCAATTTGATAGGAAGGTTTATGAAAGTTATGTGGGCGGTTCTGGAATTTGATATGCTTGCCTAAAGAGGTGAGTTTTCAGGGAAAGCTTAAATGTTTGGAGACTAGAGGCGAGTCTTATTGTGCGTGGTAGGGCATTCCAGAGTGGGTGCAGCCCGATAAAAGTCCTGCAATCATGAGTAGGAGCGAGTAATGAGTGTGGATAAGAGACGCAGGTCTTGTGAAGAGCGAAGAGGACGGGTTGGGAGATATTTTGAGATAAACTAAGTGATGTACGTTGGTGTAGTTTGGTTAATGGCCTTGTGTGTGTGTAAAAGTATTTTATATTGAATACGGTAGAATACAGGTAACCAATGGAGGGACTGAGAGTGGATCTGCAGACGCTACATTCAGAATGGATTGTAGTGGTGAGAGTCTCGTTTTGGGAAGATCAGTTAGGAGACTATTGCAATAATCAATGCGGGAAATAATGAGAGAGTGGATTAGAGTTTTAGCAGTGTCTTGTGTAAGGTATGGTCATATTTTGGATATGTTTTTTAGATGCATGTAACATGATCTTGAGACAGATTGAATGTGGGGAACAAAGGACAGATCAGAGTCAAAGATGACACCTAGGCAGCAAGCTTCAGGATAGAGGTTTCAAGAGCCACGCCGTCAAAGACAGTCGATCCAGATGTCTGTGATAACAAGGACCCTGCATCAGTAGATCTGGACGTGGAGGGAGCAGAAGTGGAGCATCCATCGACATTCTCTACAGATCCGTGTGCCAATGCCTTCTGGGCCAAGCCGGAGCAATTAGTATCCCTTGCTTTATCTTTCTCACCACCCTGGGTAACAGGGTGATTGGAGGAAACACATAAGCCAGATGAAAGTCCCATCTCATCGACAGGGCATCCACAAAGATCGCTCTGGGATCCTTTGTTCTTGACCCGTATGCAAGAACGTTGTTGTTCAGACGGGACGCCATGAGATCAATCTCTGACAACCGCCACTTGTCTATTAGAGTCTGGAAGACCTCCGGGTGTAGAGCCCATTCGCTTGCCTGAATGGCATGTCGACTGAGAAAGTCCGCTTCCCAGTTTAGGACTTCCGGAACGAACACTGCGGACAAGGCTGGATGATGAAGTTCTGCCCACTTTAGTATGTGATTTACCGCCTTCATCGCTTTTCGGCTGCGAGTTCCTCCCTGATGGTTGAGGTATGCTACTGCCAACGCATTGTCTGAGCGGATCTGGACTGGTTTTCCCGAAGAATGTCCTTTGCCTGAATCAGTGCCATGTATATGGCCCGAAGTTCCAATATATTTATTGGCAGGCAACCTTCTTCCTTGGTCCATTGCCCCTGGAAACACAAACTTCCTGACACTGCTCCCCATCCCTGGAGACTGGCATCTGTCATCAGAATTTCCCAATCGGATATCCAAAAGGCTCTCCCCTTGTCCAGATGGGATGCCTGTAACCACCAGGCTAATGACCTTCTTACTTCTATCGTAAGAACCATAGTCTGTGTTTTTATCGTCTGAAGCAATCCATTCCATTTGGCAAGAATCAGACGCTGCAGAGGCCTCGAGTGGAATTGTGCATACTCCACCATGTCGAATGTTGACACCATCAAACCCATCACACGCATTGCTGCGTGAATGGATACCTTTTGACTGTGTAGCAAGTCCTGAATCCTTAACTGAACCTTGGATATCTTTTTCAGAGGTAAAATTACTCTCTGAAGACTTGAATCCAGTACAGCCCCCAAGTGAGTCATCCGCTGTGATGGAACCAGAGACGATTTTGCCCAATTTATGAGCCACCCGTGCTTCTGCAGACACGTTATTGTCTGTCGCAGATGACATAGGAGCAATTCCTGCAACTGTGCCAGGATTAAAAGATCGCCGAGGTATGGAAAAATTCTTATCCCCTGCTGGTGGAGATAAGCTGCCATTACCACCATAATCTTGGTAAATAGTCTGGGGGCTGTAGCTAACCCAAAAGGTAGGGCCTGGAACTGAAAATGCTGTTGGAGGATAGTGAACTTGAGATAGCACTGATGGGACAGTGCTATAGGAACATGTAGGTAAGCATCCTGTATATCCAGGGATACCACATAATCCCCTGGCTATATGGCCAAAATGATGGAACATAAAGTCTCCATGTGAAACTGAGGTACCCAAATGTATTTGTTCAGCACTTTGAGATTGAAAATGGGCCAAAATGACCCTTTTGGCTTCTGAACTAAAACAGGTTGGAGTAAAACCCCTGTCCTTGTTGTGCATGAGGAACTGGAATGACTACTCCTGACTGAAGCAATTTCTGAACTGCCTCTTACAAAGCCCTAGCCTTCGTCTCTACCCGAGACAGGCTGGCACAAAAAAACCTTCGAGGAGGGTGCTTCTTGAAGGCAAAAGCATAACCTAGAGATACCGCTTCCTGCACCCAGGCATCTGTTGTAGACTGCTGACAGATCTGTGCAAACTGGAGAAGTCAGCCCCACACCCTGGGATCCCCCAGGCGGAGGCCCGCACCATCAGGCTGATGGCTTATCTGTTTTACTAACCGTCCTCTGGTAGCCCAATGCTTTTTAGTCTTAACAGACTTGTTGTATTGGGACTGCCTGCTATCACTTTTACCTTTAACTTTTCCTTGAGACCAAAAGGGCCAAAAAGCCGGAACTTTAGGTCTGAAATTGTATGTGGAAGGAAACTTTACTTTCTTGGAGTCTGCATCTGACTCCAAAATATTTGTCAATTCTTTACCAAAAAGAATATCTCCAGAAAAGGGCAAAGATTCCAAAACCTTCTTAGATTCTGAATCAGCTTTCCACGTACGTAGCCAAACTGCTATACGAGCAGCTATTGTTGAAGCTGATGCCCTGGAGGCAATAGTACCCATATCCAATGCTGCTTCTTTCAAGAACATTGCAGCCTGTTTTATATGTGCTATATGGGATTTTTGCTCTGTAGATGCTATTGAAAAATCCCCCTCCAATGCATCAGCCCAGGCAGCCACTGCCTTTGCCATCCAAGCTGAAGCCATGGCTGGCCTTATGACTGCCACAGACAGGGAAAAAAATGTTTTTAGAAAACCATCCACTCTCCTATTTGTGACATCATTTAATGATGTTGAAGGCAAAGGTAATGTAGATTTTCGCACTAATCGAATCACATGCATATCTACTTTAGGAGCCACCTCCCTTTTTATACAATCCCCAACTGGAAGAGGATAATTGGATTTCCATTTCTTAAGAATTCTAAACTTCTTATTAGGCGTAGCCCAAGCCTCTTCCATGATTTTAGTCAGCTGATCTGACCCTGGAATTCAGTCTTAACTGTTTTGGGACGTTTAAACACAGGTGCCTTGGTTTTTAACACAGGCTCCGCTGAATCCTCCAAGGATAGAATGGCTTTCATTGCTTTAATTAACTCGGCTATATCCACTGAGCTGAGAACTTCCTCCTCCTCTTAGTATGTAGAAGAAGAATTAATTGAGCTTCCATCCTCCGATGTATCATTATCTGAACCATGTGTAGCCTGTGAGGATGAATATTTACTTACCACCGGCTTATCAGCCTGTTTCTTTTGAGAGGCAGCTGCTGGAAGTGATACACCACAGGTGGGAAGATGCATGTAAGGGTTAATCGTGTAACCTATCCACGGTACCGGAGTTGGAGATATTATCCTTTCAGCTATACTGGATAAAGTCTGAGCAAACATAGCCCAAGGTGTATCAACCTGCTCCTGAATCTGCCTTGTATTTTTCAAAAACAACTGGTGAAAGCTAAAACAATTTGCACACAAATCATCCTGAACCAGATCCTGATAGGATAACAGCTTGATATGCCACTCTTAGACATGATAAATAATCAACACTTACAGTGTACTACACAAGTTGTGACTGTAATCACTTTAAGATTTTTAAAGTGACTTACAACCCGACCCTACCCATGCACCAGCATTGAGGATCAGAATAGAACAAAACTGACAGAATATAGGCCCTCATTCCGAGTTGTTCGCTCGGTAAAAATCTTCGCATCGCAGCGATTTTCCGCTTAATGCGCATGCGCAATGTCCGCACTGCGACTGCGCCAAGTAAATTTGCTATGTAGTTAGGAATTTTACTCACGGCTTTTTCATCGTTCTGGCGATCGTAATGTGATTGACAGGAAATGGGTGTTACTGGGCGGAAACAGGCCGTTTTATGGGCGTGTGGGAAAAAACGCTACCGTTTCCGGAAAAAACGCAGGAGTGGCCGGAGGAACGGAGGAGTGTCTGGGCGAACGCTGGGTGTGTTTGTGACGTCAAACCAGGAACGACAAGCACTGAACTGATCGCAGATGCCGAGTAAGTCTGGAGCTACTCAGAAACTGCTACGAGGTGTGTAATCGCAATATTGCGAATACATCGTTCGCTATTTTAAGATGCTAAGATTCACTCCCAGTAGGCGGCGGCTTAGCATGAGTAAATCTGCTAAAATCCGCTTGCGAGCGAACAACTCGGAATGAGGGCCATAGTGAAGTCAGCAATCAAACTAGCAGTCAGTCACATGTTATACATTAGTATAATAAGCAATATGCGCACATCATCAACTACATTTCAAGTATGTAGGAGAACATATTACTGAATCATGTTTAAACAGATCTACCGTATTCAGGTGCATTTCAAAAGAAACAACAGTAAATATATACAGACTCATATGCAATAGGCACTTATCTAACTATTCATACTCAAAAAGGTAGATATAGACTTAGTGCTGTATTACCCATACTCAGTAGAGTGGGATACAGGGAGACTCACCTCGCTTCCAGGACCGATCAATATGTTAGCGAATGCTGAGTGGATCCAGACGCTACTAGTGTACACTGCCGCTCCATGAACCTATAGTGAACACAGACGCACCAGTCACACAGCCGCCTATGCTGCGACTGGGTCCCCTTCGTGTACAGCGTCTGAGATGGAAGCGGGAAACAGTTCATGGCAGGAGACTCTGAGGAAACTGGTCATGAAATGGGGGGAGGGGCGACCAGGACAGCATCTGACTCCCCACTGCTGACATCAACCCTGGGGATCGCGGCCTCATACTATTCCTGGAGCCTATGATCCCTAAGGCCTAGCGCTGATGCACCCGAAGTGGCAGCCGCATCAGCGACTGTTTGGTAGTCTCCTCCCAAAACAGTGCGGCTGTGTCCATATTCCCCTTCTAAGCAGAACTGATGCCTTACCTTCTCCCCGTGCTCCGCCCACAGCCTGGCAACATCTGCTGGACCTGCTAGTATATCCGACACAGACGCCCAATGAAACAGCACTGTACTCGTGGATAAGCTTTGTAGCGACTTGGCGGCGAGTTGTTGGAGCGACTCTTTCTAAGGTACGTATAAGACGCTGTTTAGAAAGATTGCTCAGAAAAATAGTAAGACAATAAAAATAAAATAAGAAATCTTAGGGCTGCTAAAAAACAGCAGCCCTCTGACCATGGTCCGGCTCCTGCCGCACCAAACAAAAAACTGGTTTGCCTGAGCCAGGAGGTAGGGATATATGGATGGGCCCGTTGCATGCTGGGAGGCCGGAAAGCTTTGACAGATTGGTGCAAATCCGCTGTCGCTTTATCATATCCCATTGTTATCCTGTGGACCCTGCCGGAGAAAAACTGCATTTATAAGGGATACTGTATGAGTGTCATAGTCCATTCATCGCAAACAATCAATATGCTCTTTCAACAATTTTGCAATCACACAATTCTTCCTGAGTGAGCATATGGCAGTCTAATCTGGTGGAATGTTGACCAGTAATTTTAAAGTGGAATGAGTGGTTCTGCCGCCACTCAGAAGTGTGGCCACTATTCTCGATCATGCAATGGCCACAGCTATTTTCCTTTGACTTCATATTTTTGTCAAGAGTAAGTTACTCAAATATGTTTTGCCAGATACCCCTAGAGCATCAAAGAAAAACTGTTTTCCTCGGTTATTAACACTTTCCAATATTTTTTGATGTGCCAGTTGCATTCTACTTTTTGGCCACAAGATGTCCTCACAGTTTTTATTTTCTTCTGTTTGT